>NW_010357682.1:402122-424596 GCF_000414095.1 Morus notabilis
TTGGTTTTGGAGTTAAAATTAGGTTTAGTCATAGTAACCGAAATTGTTCAACACATCCAGGGCTATAAGTTCAAGCTTTAAAACATTGAAAAATCTCACTCTATGGCCCTCATTTTTGCGGTCAAAGTCACCGGAAAATTTTTCCTCTAATCTGAAAATAAGCAACTTAAATCAAGCATAAACATACCACATCAAGCTAACCTCAAAACTCACAAAACCAACATAAAACTCACACACCCTTATTACAACTCATCTTCTCAAGAACCTCAAATTTATATCCACAAATCCAAGCTCAAAGTCGGCTAGAAATAAATGGAGAAGAATTTGAGAACTTACCCTTGAAGAACTCTCTCTCTCTCCCTTGAAAAACCTTGAACTCCTCTAAGATTTGTTATTGGCTTGGAGCTAGAAAGTATAAGGAAATTTAAGAGGAATATTTCTACATTTCAAACTTTACTAAAACATAAAAAAAGGATTTAGAGTTATACCCTTTGAAAAAAATGCTTGTCTAGACTCCTCCTAGACCCTTTGGTCTCCTTCTTCTTCTTCTATGGTTTGTAGTGGCTCAAGATTGAGAGAGTAGGAGAAAATATTTGAGAAAGAGTGGAGGAGCATGGTATGGCCAGAATTTGAGGGGGAGAGAAAAGCTAGGGAAAAAAAATGAGGCTTATCCTATGGTGGTTCCTTTTATAGGCACTTGCAAATTATTTTTTTAACACCACACCAACTCTCTCAATCAACCAAATTTTGGTTCAATTTCCCCCAATCTTGGCCGGTGGATTAATCCCCCCCTTTTATTGTGGCTGGCCGGTGGAGTGTTTCAAGAGGGGGTGATGTAGCATTTCATGTCCAATAGTTGATTTGACTCAATCCCATCATGAAGTCCATGTAGCACACTTCACTAGCCAAATTTTTGGCCATAATCCCTTAAGTTTGGCCGGCCAAGTGAAGGAAGGAAAGAGAAAAATGAAACCTAACCCTTGTACCTTTGTTTACTTTCTAAATTTACTCATTAAACTGTCCAAAATTTTACTGACAGCTATTTTCTCTTGTATGCGGGTACTGGATGCTAGTTTGTATTGTGCTTGGAAATTCTTAAAATTAATGTTCTCAAGCTGTATCTGTACTAGAAATTCTTCCGTTTTAAAGTACGGTGAGAATTTATCGATCGAATTTACTTGATCGAAAAATTGTGAACTAAACGTGAAATCTGTTACAGAATTTAGGAATGCAGATGTTAATTCCTTAAATCCTTCAATCACAAAATGTACATAATATAATGATTTTCCAGGAAAATCCTTGACTTGAATACATGAATTATATTATTAAAATTATGGGATTTTTCTTGGTCACTACACTTACGTCCATCTATGGCCCCACGAAAAAGTATGTCTTTCGTTTGTTTCGCTAATTCAAGTTAAGAAGTGAAATTCATGTGAGAGAAAACATTGTAGCTGAAAAGGTTGAATTTAAATTTTTGTGAAAAAAAACACTCAGCAAAAACTTGAGCTGTGATTCGAATTGACGCAACAAATGGTAAAATGCTCCAAGTACTAGTATTTTTTTTTTATGAATAAAAAGAAGAATTAGTTGTGTCTTCATACCGTGATCCAATGGCTAACGCCTATTAGAAAGAATCTGTTAGGACCCCTTGTGGGATGATCATAAGGATCATGGCTCTCAGCCTTTGACAATTATCAGCCCAAAATTCACAAAGTCCACTAATACATATATATTCTATGCCAAAAGGCAAACGTTTGCAAAAGTGTCGTGAATCGAACTTTGGGTGAAAAGAAGTGAAGGCTCTAGGACATTCTTACCACAATATTGCCACCACTGGTGGTAGTACTCGTACTACTGCTTTGTTTATACCATGTGTCCTTGGCATGAACAAAACATAACATGACCGTATATCTAACTTGATGTTTTGTTATATATATATATATATATATATATATATCACACACATATACACATATTGACTAGAGATCTTCATGACCTTGGTGCTTATTTGAAATTAGTGATTTTTTTTTTTTGGCTGCTTAGTGAAATCAAATACTTATGTGAACACGGTTGGTGTTTTTATTAGGGGATACGTTACCAACTTGGGCAATGGTGCAGTTCAAGAAATCTCTTATCCTGAAACCAATGGGTAAGTGTACAGTGTCCAATAGATCTGTCTTTTGTTTTAAATCATATTTTTAATTTTTTCTATGGTGTTTGGTACATCTGTCCCTTGAATTTTTTATGATTGACAAGTTACAACTTAAACCTTTTAACTTTGTTAACTATTTATGAATTTAATTAAGTGTTGCATAATGGCCCCAAATCAATGACGACTATTAAAATTTGGATGAAAACGACCTTGTATGCATTATATGAAATCATTTGAAGGAAAACACTGAAAGTTCAGATGGCGACCAGAGCATGTCACGTCACATGCATGGGGGCATTTCCTTCTATGTTGTAACATGGTTCGTCGAATTTTGGGCACTCTGCAACTTCATTTAATTTAAGGAGCCTTCAAATTGGTGATGGCAATCAAAATTTAGACAAAAACGCCATTGTGCATGTTACATGATATCATTTGAAGGAAAGCACTCGAGGTTCAGATGACGATGAGAACACATCATGTCACGTGTATGAGGGCATTTCCTTCTAAATTGTAACGCCGTTTATCAATTTGTGGGCTCTCTGCAAGCAACTTGTCAAGTTAGTAAAAGTTCAACCAGCAAATTGAACGTTTGTCATGTTTTATGTGAAGCCATAATGGAGGGACCAGAGCAGTACACAGAAAAGCCTTACTCAAGGCTCTGGAAGAGGAATTGCCGAATAACTCGATTCGCTTCTCTTGCAAGATCACCGGCATTGAAACCCAATCACATGAAGGTTCATCTATCGCGGTTGTTGACTTGGAAGATGGAACTTCCATCAAAGCAAAAGTAAATTTTTAAATGGATTGAGAATCCCCTTTCTTTCCTTTCTCATTTTTAGAGATTTTTAATTTTTGGGCCTGCTTGGGAATTTTCAGGTTTTGATAGGCTGTGATGGGGTGCACTCTGTTGTGGCAAGCTGGTTAGGGCTCGCTTCACCGGTCCATTCAGGTCGATCAGCGGTGCGCGGATTGGCAGCGTTCCCACAAGGCCATGGATTAGTGAAGCAAGATGTTTATCAGTTTGTTGGTGCAGGCTTAAGGGCTGGTTTTGCTCCCCTTACTGATAAAGATATTTATTGGGCCCTTGACTGTGCTTCTCCAGCTAATGGTACAAGTTTTAACCATGCCAGTTTTTTTTTTTTTACTTTTTTTCTATATTTTATTGTGAACTCTCCAATGATTATCACACAACAATAAAGCACATATTAGCCCACTTACTAGAATTAATGACATTAGATTATTAGTCCACTTATTACCACACACAAAAATGCACATATTAGCCCACTTACTAGGGTTTTGTCATTTATCTCCTAAGCTATAAGGTTTGTGACACACTTTTATTCCCAAATTTTATTCCATGCTTCAAAGTGGTATTCTGTCAAAATGTTTAGATAGAATTCACCACATGACCACAAAAATGTGGCAAAAATTTGGGCAGAATAAGGCTGCTTTGGAAGCACAAAACAAAAGTCAATGGAACTCATTGGCCCTTGAATGTCGTTTTAGCATTTTTGGCCCTTAAACTTTACTTTTGCTTCAAGCTCATGGCCATATTTTGCATGGAAGTCACCACATGATAACCACAAAATAAGTGGTCAACAATGAAACAAAATACATAAATATATATGTATATGTATATATATATATAAGGATTGTGAATGTCATAAAACGAATTTCGAGTGTCAATGGCTTACAGAGCACGCATAGTTTGGGGGCATAGATGAAGTTATCATTAGAAAGAACTTCTCTACCCAAAGTCCTTTATTTATGTCATTTGGCAAGTTCAAAGGGAAGACTTGAGCAAGTACTAACTCTTCGAGTTTCTTATTTTTAACAGTGTTCATTGCAGGGGCATACAAAGGAGATCCAATAGCAATACAGAGAGAAGTAATCGAGAACTATGCCAAGGACTTGCCTGAACTATATCTAGACATTGTCAAGCACTCTGATCTTTCAACATTGTCATGGGCTCCATTGGTGTTTAGGCAGCCATGGAATGTAGCATTTGGGAACTTAAGCAACCAAAACGTCACGGTGGCTGGCGACGCCATGCACCCCATGACGCCGGACTTAGGACAAGGCGGTTGCTTGGCACTTGAAGATGCTGTGGTCTTGGGCAGGCACATTGGAAGATGTGTCCTGGAAAATGGAGAACTAGACTCTAGAGAAATAGCTAGAGCATTGGCTGATTATGCCAAGGAAAGAAGATCGCGAGCCGCTTGGTTGATCACGGGCTCTTTTTTCTCCGGTTGGGTGCAACATGGAGGCTCATTGGTGTTGAAGTTCTTGAGGGATTCCATATTTTACAAATTTGTTTTGCACAAGTTGTTTAATGCTACAAATTATGATTGTGGGAAACTCACTTAAGTTTCCCTATTTTCGGGGAAAGATTGAGAATTGTATCTCCTTGTTTTTCTGTTTGTTTGTTGGCATTCATTCTTGTTGATTGAGCGCACATAAGTAGGGTGATAATAATAAAAATGAAAGAAGGAATTACAAATTCTTTCTTCTTCTATAACTAATGACAACCATTTTCTTTCAACTTATCTAGTCAATTAATCATCATCCAAGAAAGAATGACAAAAAGTTTAGTGCCTGTATAGCTTTTATAATTCTGTATTTCTAAGAAAGGCTTTTTCTTTACAATAGTATGAGATCATCCGGCCTTTCAAAGTCCGTATTTTATAAAGATCTTTTTCTTTCGTTATTTTAACCGTAAGCTATTGATCCGACGGTTATAATAAATTAGATAGTTGAATAAAAAAATTATGACAAGTAATAAAATTAAATTCTTATAACGTCACATCATCAAATTTTTACATTAATGATAGCCACCGATGTAAACGTAATTTAAAAACTCACCCGTATATGTGTCCGCGCTCGTATCTAATAGAACAGAAGTGACTTGATCAATTCTATTTAAAGGATTAGTCTAGTTTTCACCTCCATAACTACTACATGACCAATGCTTCACAATCTATTGATCAAGCAAGGACCTTGATACGGAGTATCGAATAAGAAAAGATGTCATACATGAGATTGATACCTAAACTAAAAGATATCATTGCATCTATTGTGTATTATTTTCTTCTTTTTGTTTTCTCCCTCTCCTTTTGTCTCCCTTATTTCTTTTTTCTTAAAGAGAAGGAAAAAAAGATATTGAATCAATAACCAAATAGTAAATACTAAATCATTAGTTGATAATATATTAATTAACTTAATAATTTAATAGAGAATTCAGAAATTGATTTTGGTTATTAACTAATAATATATTCAGTAAATCAATAATTTACATAGAGAATTCACACAAAAAAAAAAAAAAAATTGATTCTAATTCACAAATTAATATTTGATTAATCACGATTGATATTAGTTTTTTTTTCTCAATAAACACACATAAGCAAAACTCACAAAATCTACAGGCACACCAATCATGAATGATTTAATTAATCACTGATTTATCTAATTTTCAGAAAAGTAACATTTTTTTTTATTTTAACAAAACTAGAGTCCCTTACTAAAATTATGTTTTAACAAGCCTCCCTTTTAGGTTATTTAATGAACCAAATCTAATAAAATTTAAGAATTGATTTAGTTGTTGCCAATTAAATGAGTTTTGCATCGGTGTGGGACGTATATTATATCCTATTATGGTCTTGTCAACCCAAAAAAAAAAAAAAAAAAAAAAAAACTACTGTGTTGCCAATACATTTGGCTAATTTAAGACGTGAAGATCTTAATTTCAAACAATAAGCATTGAATAATTGGTGCCAAAAATTTATGGTTTTCATGGGGACAGATTCAACTAACTTTATCAGCACATTGAATGTCTTGTGGCTTTCTGAATGGATATTATGGGCACCAGTGCGTCTCCACTGTTCTTGTCTCCTTATCACCAGTAGGGATATTAATAGCTTTTTTTTTCTTTTTCGTTCTTTTTAGGTGGTAGATTGATATTATGGGGATATTAATAGCTTTTTTTTCTTTTTCGTTCTTTTTAGGGGGTAGATTGATATTTTGGGGATATTAATAGCTTTTTTTTTTTCTTTTTCGTTCTTTTTAGGTGGTAGATTGATATTATGGGGATATTAATAGCTTTTTTTTCTTTTTCGTTCTTTTTAGGTGGTAGATTGATATTAATAGCTATACTTTTTTTTTTTTTTCAAGACAATACAAATGCAGTAGTTTTAACCTATATAGTCTCAAACAATAGGAAAATTATACGAGCTCAATAAACAATTGATACTACCCATAAGCTCAAATAAAACGCTCAAGAAAATAAACATGTATCGAATTCTAAAATTAAATATCCAAAAAGGCATAATGAAGATAGAGCACACTTATAGCTCCTTAACAGATCATCTACAATCGAAAAAATATCTTAATTATGAACACATGCACCATATATTAATCTTTTTGTTATTCTTAATTAGGTAAACTTTATTTACACATTCTAAACTTTCATATAAGGTGGCTATAACCTCGTTCATTTTACCGATTTGAGTTTTCAGTTTTATGTTTTTACAGTTAAAAGCTCTTAAAAAATGTCACATCTATTTTTTTTTTACAATTAAAAACTTTTAAAAAATGTCACATTTTAACTCGAATTGAAAACTCAAATCCGTAAAGCGAACGAGACCTATGATTTATTAAACGGGGCCAGGCATGGGGCCAAGTATCCGCCCTTGAGTTGAAGGCAGGGCGAGGGTTGGGGAAGCTCCCTCTCCCTGACAATATATGTGCATATATTATATATTTGGAAAACTATATTCTTTGGGATTTAAAAAATTAAATTCTTGCTTCTCAAAAAAAATAATAATTAAATGCTATTGTGGCATTTTATTTTATTCTTATTAATTAAATGACATTTGTTTATTTTTAAATAGAGTGACATAAATAATATTTTTATAATATGGATTGATTTTTTTGGTTTTTTTCCTTCCAAGATATACAATGACAATTTTTATATTTTTAAAAATATAAAATAGATTTTCCAAATATGTCTTAGAGTCTGTTTAGTTTGCTGATTTGATTTTTTAATTTGAGTTTAGATTTGATTTTATATGAGAGTTTTACTGTAGTAAAAAAATTAGATGTAACTGTTTTTAAGAGTTTTTTATTGTAATAAAATTCAAATTCTAAATTTAAATCGGTGAAATGAACGGAACCTTAATATAAAAAATGATGCTCTCAGAATTTGATAATTTCAGTGGACAAGACGATTGAAAAATCGAAACTTGTAACCTTGCAGAATCTGTTTCCTAATAATCAGTTCAAGGCCAAAATTTTGTGAACATATTACAACTCAACAGACATAAATGACACCCCAAAAAAAAATCCAGATTTGATGGAACTTACGTTTTTTATTATTATTCTTTAAAATTTTTACCCACACAGTACACACTTGCTCTCCCACATATATACACACACACATATATATATATATATATGCATAGATATACTGGACTGGTAGAGCGGGGATTATTCAGTACACAATTTGCAACTTTGCGGCTTTCTTAGTGCGCACTAAGTGAGAAAGGTGAGAAAAAGAATAATAATAAAAAAAAGAAATGGCAAAATCACCAGAAGAAGAACACCCACAAAAGGCGTTTGGCTGGGCTGCCAGAGATTCTCATGGGATCTTATCCCCTTTCCAATTTTCCAGGAGGTAATTTTGTCTTATACTTCCTTTCTTCTTTGTATATTATTATGTGTGTGTGTGTGTGTGTGTGTATATTGTTCCTCTGTCTTTTCTTGCTTTTTTTTTTTTTTTTTTTTTTTTTTTTTTTTTTTTTGCAAACTCCAATATGATCAAAAAGATCAACGATCTCTCATCTGGGTTTTTGTTTTTTTCTATTATTTGGATGCTTATGATTTCATAAACTGTGAAAATGTTTTTGCTACGATATTTATCTGATGGGTTTTGGCTTTACATGTCATTTGTCGGTCGTTTTGTTATATTGCTTTGTTTATAGTTCTTTTTAGATCGACTAAAAAACGACGAGAAAAACGCAGTCTTTGTGCTTATATTATACTTCTTTTTCTTTTTCTTTTTTAAATATGGTTTTGAGAATTCTTTAGTAAGATGTGGTAGGATTTGTTCTAAACATCTTTATCAGTTCTTCATTTTTGCGTGCTTTCTTTATTTTAAAGTGACTATGACTAGATTTAATGTTCTGAAAAATGCATTGCTGATTATTGTCAGAGTCAAAAAAATTTATTTCAGTAGGAGCACTATGAAAAAAAACTGGAGATAATTTTCTTTAGAATAATAGAACATAGTTATATATTTTAATTAAGGAGTTTCTTTTGTAGTCCGTCTTATCAGTAGTCTCAGTAGTCTCAGTTTTTTATCGTTAAATCTGATCAAAATCACATCATATTAAAAAATGTATGCATAACAGACAGAATTTGATACAGATCTAACCACTGAAAAGTAAGAGACTACTGGTAATTCATTTTTATAGAAACTACTAGAGAAAGTCCATTTTAATTATTCAGTGGGGGCACACTATATTTATTTATTTTTTTTAAATAAGGAGGTGGTATAATTAAAATTTTAGCTAAAAAAACATCTGGATAAAAGTGAATTTGATGTTTATTTTCTGTATTTGTCTCTGATTCTGAATCATGATTCATGGTTTTCTATAGTATTTTTCTCTCATAAAAAACACACGTAAAACGAAAATAGTTCTGAATCATGATTCTAAATCCATGAATCAAACGTCCACTTAAAAATTGAGTGAGAGAATGTGACCCACCCAATATTAGGTGGCTCGACTACTCAACTCCGATAAGGATATTATATCGAAGAAAGCTTTTTTTTTTGTTTTTTAATTTTTAAATTTGTCCTTGATGAATTCAAGCCCGCTAAAGCAGTGTCTCAAAGTCCTCTCTCTCGCTTTTTTTCTGATTAATCAATTAAATCTGCATGGCTTATAATTGGGATTCGCCTCTTAAATAACCTTTTTCAGGGTTTTTTTTTTTTTTTTGAGCTCTTGTGTTTTTATTTTTTATTTTGTTCATTTCCTTTATATTACTTTATGTTAAGGCTAATGAAATGATCTGTAATTCACTCTTCCAATGTGCCTCTAGCCAGATCATGAATTGTGGATTTTGAGATGTATTAATTCTTGGAGAGAATGAATAAGAAATTTGGTTATATTGTTGACTTCAACCTTTGTATATTATTGACAGGGAAAATGGTGATGAAGATGTCACAATAAAAATCCTCTACTGTGGAGTTTGCCATTCTGATCTGCATTGTTGCAAGAATGAATGGGGGTTCACAAGATACCCTGTTGTTCCCGGGTAATCTTATCCCTTAGACCTGTTTGGTTTGCACTTTGAACCACAATTCAAACCTTTTTAATATTTATATATATATTTTTTCTCCTAGAAAAAGTTGAATTCTTGTTCAAGCTTTTGTTCAAACCAAAGAAATTCTTATTATAATTTTAATTATTCTCACTGATGCCTCTAAATTTTTAGATCATTCTCAGTTAGCCCCTAAACTTTTTAAAACTCTCACTTTACCCCTTAAATTTTAAAACTAATCTCTCTTATCTTTTTATTAAAAAATTTCAGTTAAAAAAACAGAAAAAAAGGAAGTTATGCGATCACGTGATCTTTATACTAGAACTTATGTTAAAATAAAAATAAAAAAATTCACATTACCACAGTTAAACCCCCACCTTTTTCTGGTCTGATTTTAACAAAAATTCTAACAAAGGGGAGATTAGTGAGACTAATTCAAATTTCAGATGGCAAAGTGAGAGTTCTTAAAGTTCGGTGTGTAAACTGGAAATGACACCAAAGTTTGGAGGGTAACGGTAAGATTAACCCTCTTAATTTCTTAGGGCCCGTTTGTTTTATGCGTTTAAACACATGGTTTTGATTATGTTACAGTGTTTTCCTCTCACAAAAAATTTGAATTTCAAATGCCAGAATCAAGAATCACTGGTTTGAACACATGAACCGAACGGCCCTTAGTCTAGCATTACTGAGAGTTTACCTAAAGTAAACTACTTCCTTGAAATAAAATTTGTGATTGCCTTGATATGAGGTAAATTTAAGTGAGCTTGTGAAAAATACGAGCAGATTCATTCTTGTGTTCTTAGCTTCCATGTGGAGTTTAGTGTAATGACTTGATTTTTTGAATGAACTGAATATCTTGATGGATTTTCTTTATCACTCTTTGGCAGGCATGAAATGGTTGGCATTGTAACCAAAACTGGGAAAAAAGTGACGAAATTCAAAGAGGGTAACAATGTCGGGGTCGGGGTCATAGTGGGATCCTGCAAGAAATGCGAGACTTGCCAACAGGACTTGGAGAACTACTGCCCTCAATGCATATTTACCTATAACGACAGTTACCATGATGGGACAAAAACATATGGTGGTTACTCCAACATCGTGGTTGTCGACCAGCGCTATGTGCTTCGGTTTCCTGATAACTTGCCCCTCGATTCGGGTGCTCCACTCCTGTGTGCCGGGATCACTGTGTACAGCCCGATGAAATACTATGGAATGACTGAACCGGGTAAGCATTTGGGCGTAGCAGGCCTTGGTGGACTTGGTCATGTTGCTGTGAAGTTCGGAAAGGCCTTTGGATTGAAAGTGACTGTCATTAGTAGCTCCCCCGGTAAGCAGGCTGAGGCAATTGATAGGCTTGGGGCTGATGCTTTCCTTCTTTCCAGTGACCCTGCACAAATTAAGGTACCGATTATTAGTTTCAAAAGAATGAATAAAATCAAAATGCATATATATTGGCAAGTTAAAAATCCTAGTTTCTCCAAATAACTTGAAAAGTGCATTAGAGACTCTGTAAAGTACTTTCGAACACTTTTACCAAACACACTACTTGCATCGTGTTGTCTACAAAGGACTTAAGTAATACCAAATTGGCCGCCCTAAGCATCCTGAGAACAATACAAGCAGTCTATGATATATCATGGTTTTTTCCTGTCACTTTTTCTTGAATGTTTTCAAGGTATTGTTGCAATGTTGCTATTCTGTGTAGAATTTGGTTTTGAAAGTGACAAGTGTTTTCAACATCTGCTATATTTTGTTGTATTCAGGCAGCTTTGGGCACTATGGATTTCATCATTGACACAGTGTCTGCAGTTCATCCGCTAGACCCGTTAATCGCTTTACTGAAGCTGAACGGGAAGCTGATCACTGTTGGTTTGCCTAATAAACCGCTGCAGATAACTATTTTTCCTTTAGTTTTGGGTAAGCCTCATCTGTCTTAAACACCTCGGACCTTGTTTCCTAAATTTTATAGTTTTTTTTCTTAACACACGTTACTTAGCAAGCCGTATGCACGGATTATCTTCACAACTTGATGTATGATGCTAGCATGAAATAGCGGTTTTACGCGAACCTGAACCAACTGAAATGTCAGGCTCTTATAATAATCAGGCACATATACAATTAAGTTCTGAAAAGAAAGCTTTACTTGGGGTTTACTAGTACATTGTTTCTTCGATTTTTAAAACACCCGCGACGTGGTGCTGGCAGGGCGAAAACTAGTCGGAGGAAGTGACATCGGAGGAATGAAAGAGACGCAGGAAATGCTAGACTTTTGTGCAAAGCACAACATTACATCAGATATTGAGCTGATCCGAATGGAGGAGATTAACACCGCCTTCGAAAGGCTTGCTAAATCCGATGTTAGGTACCGGTTTGTGATCGATGTGGGGAACTCTTTATCACAGTAGAATGCTTCTGATGCCTTTGATTCTGATATCAAATAATTAAATTAAGTTTGGAACGTTGGAATCTAATTTCGTGTCATGAAATATGATTTTTAATGGGGTATTTAGACCGTGGAAAAGTTGTTGCCCTGGATATTAATGGTTGTTCCCATACATTTGCTTTGTTGAGATTATATTCATCTTCATTTATGTTTAGCTCTTTTCTCTGTTTATCTTTATCTTTTTAACAACTCGGTTGCAACTAATTTTCATGAAAGTGCTATTGGATTTGTTTTGCTCGAACTTCGTATATTACTTTCTCAAATGTGTCCTCTCGGTAAAGTTCTAGTTTCCTGTAGATTCCTCCAATTTTACATAGCCAAACCCCCCAAACTTTAAGCATAAATTATTTTAGTTTTTTTCCTCTTTCTGTAACCTAAAAGACAACAAAGACTCTCACAATGTATTTTGCGATAATACCTTCCATTTATGTGGTACTTTCCGTCACTCAAAATAACAAAAGAGACAAATTTATTAACAGGATATAGATTAAGAGGACCGATGCTACAAATACAGTTCAGAAATAAAGTGTTATAAGATTCATAATTCAAGATGATTTCTTTAATTAGTACTCAATAAAAGGTGATTGTTCATTGTTCAATGAAAAATAGGCGCTAGCCAATGACCATTAGGATAAACGGTATTGGATAGAGTAGTGAAGGACAAGGTTCTCGTGAGTGTGGGTTCAATTCTGCATTTTGCATGTTACTCTATTTTAACCGTGTGATATTAATTTAACAGTCGTAATAAATTAGATAGTTATTTAAAAAAGTTTACGTTAATTAATGAGATTATTATCACACCATATCATTAAATTTTTATATTTAATGATAACCATTAATAAAATTAATTATTGAAAACTCAAATATATATATATATATATATTTATATGGGCATCAAGCTGTCAGCAAGAGAATATTGATCGAGTTATATTTCTAATGTAGATTTCACCTACTCGTGATTTAATTGGTAGTACTAGTCTTAATGCATTTAAGTTACGGTTTGTCTTGTTCTTTGGAATTTTAATCTGCACCATACAATTGTCTAGGGAATCCTATTACTTCTTTTAGTACTGTTGAAAATGTATAATCTAATAGCAATATTCTGTCTCGGATATCTATCTGTATATATAGTTGAATACACTTGATTGTCCATTTCTTTTCGTACTTATTTTCTTCGTGGAATAAATTAGCCAACTAATTGCTAATTAATTGTTTCTTCTAGCAACATTTGCTGCTAACCTTAACAATGCCCGACAAAACTAGAAGCCCGTGATTCGTGAACCTTATTTTCAACCTTATTTTTTACAGAATATATAATAACGTTTGAGAGTAGGTATTATAACGTGACAATAATTAGAAAAAATTAAGGTTAATTAAGGTTTATGATCATGACATACTTCCTAACGACGTCTTAACTTGGAATCATTCGAATAAAAGTGATTACAAGTTCATGTCTCTGTTGGCCAAATAATTTGTAGGCAATGGTGGCAGTTCTTTGTGAAGAATCGGTCGTACATATAACATCTAAGTAAAGAGTTAACAATAATATTTGCTCTACTTAACGAAGATTTTAAAAAGTGTAACGCTAAAGAATTTACATATCGCGCAGTATAGCTTATTGTTGGCTATACAATCATCAAATGATTGCGAATAAGTAATAATTAGTGTCATCCCGTTTCGCATCTACTAAAAAGATGAGTATATTTTCAGGCAAACTAACAGGGATCCAATGTTGCACAACTTTCGGCCGGGCAAACCTTCTATATATGTGTTGCAACGATTCAAATATTCGGGACATTCTAAGAGGAGAAGAAGGAAAAGCATCCTCACCGTTGCATGTATGCGCTAACCCATTAGTAGTATTTGGCGATGATTTTAAAAAGTAAACATAAGTGTCATACTTTTTTAAAATGATCATAACATAAAATAATGACCCGTTTAGTTCACTAATTTGAGTTTTTAATTCGAATTAAGATGTGACTTTATGTGAGTTTTTTTTACTGTAGTAAAAAAGTTAGATGTGATTGTTTCTTAGAGCTTTTTACTGTAACAAAACTCGAATCGGTGAAATGAACGGGGCCATGTCAGATTACACTCTGATGTTTTTCGAATATATTTTGCAGTGTAAGACCAGCCATACAATTATATATAATAGACTACTTTGCTCTCCCTAATTTCTTGTGAGCATACTTTTCCAAACACAATCTCCCCATTTCCTCTTTCAAAAAAAATGACACTCTCTCTTTATCTTTCCAGGTTCTTGGCCATACTTACCCTTACAAAACTTGCTTATTTACAGAAAACTCTTGGCTGGGTGGCCATTGATCCCACGGAAGGATTCATCTCTCTCCCACTAAATCAATCAAATTTCATCATCCAATGGCCCTACGACGTGCCTCAAGATCAACGTTACAAGTTTGTTGATGGAATTCATAAATTGCGGGTCTACTCCTCTGACAAACCTCACACTCCTACCAGCCAAACTAGGCCTCGCACTGAGATCCGTATTCATGTAAGTGATTATTGATTATGTTGTCCAAATTACTTGAAGAAAAATGCTAATTTTTAAGAATATAGATTAAAACCAAAGTTTCTTTTTTTTTTTTTTTGTAATGTAATTAGATGGAAAGAAAATAATCAATATGAGAGAAGTTTAGCACGTCACCATGTCAGATTGGTACTCACTAAACAACTACGCCTAAGTTTTATGTTTGTGTGTAACATACCTTTTTTGAAAATTCGGTTCATAATAAACATGCATTAATGAATAAGCAGTCGTCGAGTAATATACATCAGTATGGAATAATAATTTTTTTCTTTTTTAAAAAAATATCATTTTGATATGTACTCCTGAGTATTAGGTTATTCTCACTTTACTTACTAACTTAAAAGTCCTCATTTTGTCTTTTAAATTTTTAATTATTTCCATTTAACCTTTTTTATTAAAATTTCTATTAAAGAGGGCAAAAAAGAGGACAAAATATCTCTCTTAATCTCTTTTTTTCCGAATTTATATTGTAAACAAACGAAAAAAATTGCATGACATCATTGAACTCCCCCGCTTTTTATGTTCTTTTTAATATAATTCTAATAATGGGGTCTCAAAATTCAAGATGAAAAATGAGAGTTAGAAATTTAGGGCTTGTTCTTTTGAGTAAAAAACTCAAAAAAAGTCAACTTGAATTATAACTTTATTTGAGTTCATGTTCTTTTAAGTTTAAACTCGAGTTTAAACTCAAGTTCAAACTCGAGTTTAGGACTAAAACTCGAGTTCAAGTTTCCCCTTCAACTCGAGTTCAGAAACTTGAACTCAAATTAATGAACAAGTATTTTTTCTATTCTTAAAAATGCTATAACTTTTTCGTTTTAATTCTGATTGAGATGATTTTTTTTCTATGCGTTGACAACGAAAAGACGAATAAAACCCGACCCATATACCCTATTAAAATTTTTCATCAGCATTGAGTTTTTATTAAAATACTATCTAAATACAAATTCAAGTTTTGACTGACTCAAACACAAACTCAAAAAGATTCTTATCTCAAACCATAACTCAAATGTACATAACCAAACACAAACTCAAGTTACAAGTTCAACTCAAGTTATAACTCAAATTCAACTCAAGAATTATACTCAAGTTAAACTCTAAAAGAACAAGACGGGTATTTTATCTACAAAATATAGCATAAAGCATCTAATAGCATGGACAAATCCAAGAGGACAATTACAATCAACTTACAAAAAAATATATTTATAGACGTAGAGTAGAGACGCCTTGTACTAGACCTTCTACACTAATATTATTTGTATGAATTCACATAATATATATATATATATATATATATATATACACACACCAATCTACAGATAATCCTTTGTTCAAAGGCAGTCCCACTAAGCCTCGAACAGATCCTTATTAGAGTAAACAATCTCAAACCTCTACATTTTTTCGCTAATTTTTTTTCTTTCTTCTTTCTATTTTCTTCTCACTGAATATATATATATATATATATAAATGAGTTTTCCATGGTTACAATTTTTCATCGATGATCATCATAAAATATAATAATTTGATGACGTGTAGTAATAAGAATTAAATTTTATTAATTATCATCAACCTTTTTAGTCAACTATCTAATCTTATTAATTGTCAAAAATTTTCAATGGTTATGTAGTAATATTTATGCGATAAATAATAGAGAGACACAGTCCTAAAGTCTTTGAGGCCTTATCATAGGAGAAAGTTGCACATGATAGTAGCAATTGTTGCTATAGTGGCCTTCCGATTGCAGCTAATTAAGCATATAATTGCAAAATATGATCAGTCTATCACTTGTTAAAATGGTTGTCAATAGTAAAGTGACAAAATTAGGAGTACCAAGTATTTTTAACTGCCTGAATTTCAACTATTTTTATTCCTTTTTTTTTTGTAATTTTCAAGTGGGAAATTAATTTGGCACAAGATGAGGTTGCTAGTAAGTGCTGACTTAATTGAGATATTGGGATATTCTAGTTTCCTTTATTCCCTCTTGCGGTTTATTACAAGAAAAAAAGAACACAAAATTAATCATGTATGTTAGTTTACCAATCCATCTCAAAAGCTTAAGTGCTTTTGGGATGAATTGGTAAACCAATATGGTATCAGAGTGGGAGGTCCTGAGTTTAAACCCCTATAATTGCACTCTTTATCCCCATTTAAATTGTCATTATGTGTTGGATCTTTAATATATTTCGGGTTTAAATATTCACGTGTTGGGCTTTCTAATTAATTTATCCACACGATTGCCCATTGTCCAGCCCTGAGGGGGAGTGTTAAAGTATAAAACTATTGTTGACCCACCTCCTAAAAGCTTAAGTTTTTAGGATTGATTGGTAAACTAACAATGTCATAAACCATTTCAACTTTCTCTACCTCTCAGGGATACGACTACTCTTCAGGTGTCTGGCAGTTTGAAGGGTACGGATATGTACCACGAGGGACGTCCGGTGTATGCATCATGCAAGTGTTTGGCGCAAGCCCTAGCCACGCCACAACCCTAATGCTCAGAGTCTACAACGACTCTCTCACGTATTACCAGAGTCCGGTTCTAGATCCGAACATCTACAACCGGTGGTTCCGGCTCAACGTGGTCCACGATGTCGAGGGCTCCACTGTGAAAGTCTACATTGATGGGGCTCTCCTGTACGAGGCACCAGGACGTGGGGGGACCTCTCACTACTTCAAGTGTGGGGTGTATGCACAGAATGATGATTCCTACTTGATGGAGTCCCATTGGAAGGGAATCAAAGTTTTCAAGAAATGTGATTAAAATATTGATTGGTATGCAGTATTTTTGTCTGAAGAAATGCTATTTCTTTCATTCTCTCTCAATTCTTGCCTCTAAAAAATGTTCTACCACCAGAGTATGCTCTGCTGAATTAAAGATGGCTCAAATTTGGCCTGCATCATCAGCCCACAGGTGTTTGCTCACGACGTTCCTCTAAAAAATTTTGTAATAATTACACAACATGGCAAATTTATTGAAATATTACAAATATAACAAAAATGACATACCCATTATTATAATGATATCACAATTTATACTCTATAATGATATAATCATTATCTTAATAATATTAAAATTTTACTATTCTTATAATATTTTAAAAATTTTACTATTCTTATAATATTTTAAAAATTTTACTATTTTTATAATATTTTAAAATTTTTATTATATTTAAATTCTACTATTGAAATTTTGCTGTAAGCCTAAATAGCCCAAAAATTTTCTACCACTAAGAATATGCTCTGCTGAATTAAAAGCCTGTATCGTCAGCCCACAGGTGTTTGCTCACGGCGTTACACAAAAAAAAAAAACAAAAACAAAAACAAAAAAACAAAGCAAAACAAAACAAAACAACAACGAAAAACGAATAGAAAAAAACCAAATGGCCCATGCAGGTCTCGAACCTGCGACCTTCGCGTTATTAGCACCACGCTCTAACCAACTGAGCTAATAGGCCAGTGACATTTGTGAATTTGAATTATATACTTACAAATTTTAAATGTTAAAGTTGTAAAAATTATGATACATTTGTGATATAAAACTTAGAAGGACCCTTTTGCATGATCATTATAACTAGCGTCTCACAACAACAAAAAGAAGGAAAAAAAAAATAAAAGGAAAAGATACATACACAATTTTTTATACAGTAGCTACTATAGCTTTTATGTTATCATTAATAATTGTAACATAATCAGAACTCAGACTCAAACTTCATTTCATAATCAGAAACCAATAAAACAAAACGGCACACAGTAAAAAAAAAAATAAAAATAAAAATAAAAACTTCCTACGTCAACAACAAGCCTCAATACCATCACCAAATTAAGGAACCAACTTACCACTAATCTTCATGAAAAGTAATTAGCAATAACCAGAAAATAAATCAAAAACAACCAAAACCGGCCCTAAAACATAAACCCTACTAGACCCCGGTAGCAATGACACAACATATTAAGCATTTTGATCCGCTAATTAATCCAACAGAGTGGGCAGTTTGACTAGATCATCACCGGCCACAGGCGTGGGGTCAGCAAGCGGAGCGGGAGAAGGGCCAAGCGGCGGTGGCGGCGCGTGAGTCTCAAGGGCGTCACAGAAGCCGCGGAGAAAATCGCCTTCCTGTACGGTAAACCCTAGAGAAGTGAGCATGGCGGGCCAGCAGCTACGAGTGATGAAGACAATGGCGCGGCAGCAATCACCGCCAATGCTGGCCTGGCCATCGAGGAAGAAGAGCACGATCTCGTTCGAGCACGACTTTAGCTCCAGCAGCGCCGTCCAGCACTCCACCAGCCCTCCGCTCGTCTCGAGCCTCGACCTAAGGCTGATACTTTCGATACTGTTAATGTCGTTTTTTTCCATTGCAGGGAAATACACTACTCTTGAGGCTGTTGCAACGTTGTTGTTGTCGTTTAGAATACTAAGCCATGAGAGAAAAACAAGGAAGAAAAATGTAGCTGTGCTTTTGAGAGTATTCATGGTTGTATATTATACGTAAATGCAGAATGTTATACGTAGATGAGGAATATATGTCTTTGTTTTCTGTGAAGAGAGAGATATTTATAAGGAAGTGAAGATGAGGGAATTAAGAGGCAGAGGAAAAAAAAAAAAGAAAGACCGGTTAATTAATTAGTGCACTTAATTATGATTTAATTAACTGAAAATGCGAAGGGTTTTGGGGAAGGTGATGGGGCTATAGCTTGTAATTAAGAAACACAAACGTTACTGATGAAACGTAAATCGCTTTCTTTCTTTCTTTCTTTCTTTTTTCTTTCACTTATAGCGCTGACTGTGTATAATAATACCGGTTGATGATGATTAAGCATTTTTTTAAGTAGAGCATTGACTGATTAATCATAATCAACCAAAGTTGCAATTCATAATTTATCTTTATTATCTGCTAATATTTTCTTTTCTTCTCGGTAATAGAGTTTGATTCTTTCTTTCAAGTTAGGAGTCCAAAAAAATTATGCATTTAATATAGTTGTAAATTTATCTGGGGTTTTAAATTTTAATTATTGGTACACTTTAATGCAATTAAAATTTTAAAAAATATATTCATGTAGATATTATAAATAGAAAATTTTAGGGGGAAAAAAGATTTGCTGGGACAAGGTTATAAGAAGCCCTCAGGTCGAGGGCAGCTGATCTTGGTCCTTAGCTGGCTCCTATGCCATGTGATTTAAGTAATTGAAATATTAGCAGCAAAAAAAATAATAAGTAATTGAAATATTGCATGCATGCATTATAATTGCTAGTACTTACAAAAACAAAAACAAAAAAAAAAGAAACAAAAAAAAGACCATTATTGATCTTGAAATAAGAATAAGTGTAAAGATATAATAGAATGTAGGAAGATTTTATGAAAGGAAATAAAAAATTATCTATAATTAGTACTGGCTGATTACTACTTCTAACTTTTGAGTTTCTACAATATTAAGTAATCACTAATCACATTAATTATCTAATATGATGAAGGACATCGATCCGATTCCATATGGCAGATGGAATTCATTTGATTTGTGGAGTTACATATATAGTTATAAGCACATGTCCAAATTAAACCGTAATGAGTACAGTTAAATCCAACGTTACATATATATTGCTATAGCATTTAGATGCGACTTTTTAATCCAAAGCGGTTACTACATTAATTATTAGCCTCTCTAAAGCCATTAGTGATCCTTCAAATTTTCTTAGTGATGCCTTAATTTTACTATTTTTAATTAATTCGCTTGGAGATTCATACCTAATTGTGATCATTACAAAAAAGAAAAAAGGGGGGCAAAAGATATTAAAAAAATAATAATTAAGCGGCTTATATTGGAGGTTCTGCTAGGAGCAATTATTTATAATTTTGCTTGAGATGAAGCTATTTTTTTCTGATGTGAGTTGTCTACTTGCACCAGTTCAAATAAATATATATATATATATATATATGTGTGTGGGAAAAAAAAAAAAAACTTAAGAGTTTGTTCATGTGCAGTGATTATTATTGGAATCAGAGCAAAAATAGAAAAATTGTAAATTTCTTGTGGTGCATACTCATGTCTTTTTCTTCCCTCCTCGTTTGTTTAAGCGGTTAAACCATTTTCAAATTGTTTAATACAAGCAATTTCAGTAGCATTAAAAGGAAAATATATATATATATATATAAATAAAAACTGAGATTCGAGAACCTTACATAATGATTTTTCAGCTAGAAATTAACTATACCGTGAGTCCAAAGAGGATAAAGACAACTGATTATATATATATATATATATATAATGATATTAAACCTTAATAAATATTAGTACACGAGCCAAACAGCCTCCATACCCACTCTCAAACATAAAAGGCTAATTCCACATAAAATGGAAAGTTACAGCCAAATTAAGACTACAAATTGAAAAAACAAACCAAAGTCAGCAAACTTGGGCAAAATCCAAAGACCCTAAAAATACACGCATGTAATATCTACATACTAATTTCTAACCCATTATTGAATTAAATATTGTTCTTAATTTTTGCTAGCCGATCAAGACGCTCATTGATCTAACCGTTAAAACGTAACAACCATATTTTTTAGGCCACATTTATTTTACCGATTCGAGTTTTGCTAAAGTAAAAAGCTCTCAGAAACAGTCACATCTAATTTTTTTACTACAATAAAAAGCTCTCACATAAAATCACATCTCAATTCGAATTAAAAACTCGAATCGGTGAACTAAACGGGTCCTAAGAGCGCTCAACATTCGCTTTCTCTACATCAGAGGTGCCAGCTGGCTACCAAAGGAAACCCACTGACCCTCCGGACATTGCATCCTGCGGTGGCCCCGTCACTTGTTGCCGGTGTAATTGCATCCTGCAGTGGCCCCGTCACTTGTTGCACACCACAACAACCGTGAAGACCATCTAGGGAAGCGACCATAGATGGGAAGCACTTATGGCCGATGGTGGCAATTGATTGGCAGCATTTAGAACCAATATGACCGTTGAGAAAGAAAAGAACAACATCATATATGCATGCCATTTTCAGATCAACGACCGTCGCCCAGCAATCGGGGCCTAGACCTTCCTTTTTCAGCACCATTGTTGTGAGGTTTTGGACTATTGATGTGATAACTGTTAGCAATAATATGGATAATACAAAAAAGAATAATAATATAACAACTTTTACAAGAGTAAAATAATGAAATTGTTATAACACAAATTCAATCTTGCGTGTGAGAGAGGCTCGGTATACATGTTTATTTAGGCTTCAAAGTGCAATCACTTATAAACACCACCAAGGCTTTATTCCTAACTAATGTGGAATTTTTGTAATTTCTAACTACCTTAATCATTCCAAGTGACATACTTAGAACATCAATTTCTCATTCACCCAATATCCATTTTGAGTGTATAAATATTCGATTTCGATCTCCTTGCGACGGAAAACACAAATCCATCGAAACTCATTCCAAAATCCAATTGGACCCCTTTCCGAAATGAACCTCAAAATGGGCCTTTAATAGACTTAACAAGCCATTTCCAACAATAACATTATTGTAGGTATAGATCACCATTATCACCAATAAACGGAGCACTGATCATGGGGAAATCCCTTGATGCCGTTGCATTTTTGTTGTTGTCGTTTAGGGTTTGGAATAGTAGTGAGGGCTAAGAAAAGCAACATATTCTTGAGATCCATAGTAATTTTCTACTTTATGTGTGTGTGAATAAAAATATAGGTCTAGAACAAAGAGGACATAAGATGGGAATTATGCAAAGTAAGTTTAGATATTTATAGGCAAGAAAAAATGTTTATTAATTGGAAACGGATTTATTAAATTTTTAGAATTAAAGTTACTATATGGTCAAATTTATCGCTTCGATTGCGTTGAAAGAATACCAACGCCTGCATTTAGCCACGTGACGTCCAAAGGTGATAGTATTGTAAGTAAAACATCGAAGTACTTTTCAACCATGAATGCACATAAGAAAGTAAATATTGGACCAAAATTATAGTAGTATAATATATATATATATATATAT
>NW_010357682.1:424765-462265 GCF_000414095.1 Morus notabilis
ATAATATATATATATATATATATATATATATATATATATATACTACACAGTAAAGTCATTCAAAACACTCCCTTACCTGGTGAATCTCATAATTAGCCTTCGAACAATTAATTTCTTATTAGCTTTCCCCTTTTAATCGTTAGGAAAATCAATACAAAATCAATATCTGGACGCGCAAGTTGACTTAAATCAATAGTTTGGTGGGTGAAATAATAAGCAGTGTGACATCATCATTTTATTATATTATAAATGCAGGGTATTTTTGAACTAAGTTATATAGTTCAGGAAAAGGATGAATCATTCTCAAAGATTAAGGGTATGTTGAACTAGAGCACATTATTCAGAGACATTTATAAAATTAATCCAAAAAATAAATCTGCTCTCTCACTCTATTAGATTAAGTATAGTCTAGAGCAACTAATGTTTTTTTGTTAATGAACATTACTAGGCAAAAATTAGGGTTAATCTCAACTATACCTCTTGAACTTTGAGGCTATTTACAGTTTGCCTGCCGAAATTTAAAAAATCTCATTCCTCTCCGAATCTTGAATTAGTCCCAATATACCTCCTTTAGTAGAATTTCTATTTAAAAAAATGGGAGAAAAGGGGTAGTGCAGTCACTGCCTGGTCATCTGAGAATTTGTGTTAAAACAAATTAAAAAAGACCACATGATCACACACTTGACCCCTCTTTTTTCCATCTATTTTTAACATAAATTCTAATAAAAGCATTGATTTGGACTACTTCAAAACTCAGGAGGTAAAGTGAGAGTTTTTAAAGTTCAATGAGTCAACTAAAAATGTCCTAATGTTTACAGGTTTCAGATAAGACCATAAGAAAATAGGAAAACCCCAGAAATACCACTCAAGACAGTGAAAAAATATTATTTATGGCATTTCGCTCAAAAATAAACAATTGTCATTCAATTAATAAAGAGAAAATAAAAAGACACAATGATATTTAATTGTTTAGAATGATATAAATAATAGACATGTATAAAATCATCGCAAACTACGTACTTTTCTCTAAGAAAAAAAGCCTAAGTAGGCCAAGCGGCCGGCCTTGAGTTTCTAGCTCAAGTAACACAGCTATACGTCCTCTTTGAGAAAATTACAGAATTTACGAGCCTAGACTTTTATTCCTTACTCTTAATAAATATTCTTTTATTAGTATAATTATTTAACTAAAAATGTTATAAATCAAGATTACGTGCACTTTTAAAGTATTTATCAAAATTACCGTAACTTTGCCATGGCCTCACTGGGCCGAGTACCCAATTCCGTCTTAATTTGGGGCGGGCTCATCCATCATTAGTGCCTGGTTCGGCCCAAAACAAAAAAGGAGAGAAGGAAACACCTTGAGCTTTTGCTCCCATGGCGTCCGCGTCCAATTCCCGCCTCTGAAAAAAAAAAAAAAAAAAAAAAAAAACAAAAATCTTAATCTCGCCGAGAGAGAGGGAGAGATGAGCACGACGGAGCTTCCGAGGAAAGAAACAAACGTTCTTAAAGGCCACGAAGGCGCCGTATTGGCGGCGAGGTTCAACGGCGACGGCAACTACTGCCTGAGCTGCGGCAAGGACCGTACTATCCGCCTCTGGAACCCTCACCGCGGAATCCACGTCAAGACCTACAAGTCCCACGGCCGCGAAGTCCGCGACGTCCATGTCTCTCCGTAACATTTCTCTGTCAACTCCATTTCTTCTCTCTCCTGTCTGTTCACCAACTGTTTGTGTTTTTGTTTCAATGAAATACTGTGGTTTGTCTCTCTTATAGGGACAATTCCAAGCTGATCTCTTGCGGCGGCGATCGGCAGATTTTCTACTGGGATGTCGCCACTGGACGTGTCATTCGCAAATTCCGCGGCCACGACAGCGAGGTCTGTTTGTTTCCAGAATTGTGTCTTATTTTCGTACTTGCATTTTTGCTCATTTCTGTATATTTTAGCAAATTATTTTACTCTTTTCGCAACTTAAGTCACAACTCAGTTTTTTTTTACAAAAATTTAAATTTAACTATTTTGCTACTGTATTTTTCTCTCCTAACTCAAGGTATTAACTTGAATTATGAAACAAACATATCCTTAATTTTTTGTTTTCTATGGTGTTTTTTGTTGGGGTATAGAGCTTAATTATTGTCTCGACACAAAGTTAGCACCTGAATCGACCTTTTATGTTTCAGTTGTCCTAAGCTTACTTATATTGAAAGCGTCAGTTTTGGAGAATTAGGTTAAAGAGAAGCACAAAGGGCCCGTTTTGTTCACGCACTTAAAACCATAATTTTGATTTTGTTATGGTATTTTTTCTCACACAAAAAATTTGAATGAAAAAAGTTCCCGCCAATGAGTTCTCTCACAAAATTTAGAATCAAAATCATTGATTTAAACGCGTGAACCAATGGGCTAAGAGAGTCCGCGAGGCTTTTTTATAATAAAGTTCTGCACTGGCAAAAAGTGAGCATTGTTCTAACATTGAGGGTGAACTGCTATAAATTATGCGCATGTTACCGTGTTTATTTGCTTTTTCTTTATTTGTTTTTGTTGTAAGTGTAGGAGCAGGACTTTAATCTGTAACAATACTTAATCTTAAATAGAATGAGAAAGGAATAAGACTAGAAGTCAAATTTTTTGATTCTATGTTTTTTTTCCTAACTACATTAGCAATTAGAATGAGAACTAGGAAGAAAAGTAATTCAATTAGTGAAATGTTGTCTTGCATAAGTCGTACTAAATTAGATTATAGATTAGATTAATAAGGCCTTTGGGACTTGGGTGTTCATTTTTGTTGTGATGGTATGTGCTTTGCCGTGTGGGTAATTGTTGAAGTCAATTTGCAATGGAAATGGAAAGAAAATCAAGTCATGCTTACAGCTCTTCTTTTTTTTTTTTTTCATATTCCTTATAAGTAAACATGTCATTGATGTGTAGGTGAATGCTGTGAAGTTTAATGAGTATGCGTCTGTGGTCGTTTCAGCGGGGTATGATCAGTCATTGCGTGCTTGGGACTGCAGGTCTCACAGTACTGAGCCAATTCAGGTTTGTTTGTTTCAAGGTTTGGGGTTTATGGCTTTGTAGTGACTTGTTTATTACTGGGAAGTTCTTTTTTTTTCTTTTTAAAGGAAAAATTTTGGCTAATGTTGCAGATCATTGACTCATTCGCGGACAGTGTGATGTCTGTTTGCCTAACAAAAACTGAAATTATCGGAGGAAGCGTTGATGGGACTGTACGAACATTCGATATTCGTATTGGTAGGTATGTCATGTTTTTAATGAACTAGTTCATAATTACCTGATATCTATGTACTTTAGAATTCAAAATTTGTGAATTTGTTAGCTTCATGAATAAAGATGATGACTTTTGTTTTCCTCGTATTAAGAATGCCAAACTTTTTTTTTTTTTTTTGCTTGAAATTAAGAATGCTAACTTGAACGCAATGAATTGCATTTGACACCATCACAAAAATGATTGAGACTTTTTTTATTTCTTCTTTTGCTCCATTATGTAGAGAAATATCTGATGATTTGGGGCAGCCTGTCAACTGTATCTCAATGTCAAACGATGGTAACTGCATATTAGCAAGTTGTCTAGATTCGACATTACGACTTTTGGACAGGTAAAAAATGTTATGGGATTACTTAATACAGACGTAAGCTGAATTTTCTAGGACCCATTAACTAAAGTTTTTTCATGTCCTAGGTCTACCGGCGAACTGCTGCAAGAATATAAAGGTCATACCTGTAAGGTTAGCACACAATGACTTTTCCTGTTTACTGATACTAACGACATTTTGCTTATCCGCCACTGACTTGCGTCCTTCTTCTTTTTGCTACATTGGCCATCTTCGGATACATTAACTCTGCATTTTCTTTTTTAATTTGCTTTCGATTCGAATTCCAGTGTATGGATTCTTATGCCTCTTGATTTGAAGTACTCTATGCCCTCATCATCTATCCTGTTTTGCCTATGTTTCTTTCACTCTTCATTTTCATTATCTCAATTGGTTGTTTCTGTATCAGTCTTACAAACTAGATTGCTGCCTTACCAACACTGATGCACATGTAGCCGGTGGATCTGAGGATGGTTTCATTTACTTTTGGGACCTGGTAGATGCATCTGTAGTGTCAAGATTCCGAGCTCATTCTTCAGTGGTAAACGCTGTTTGTTTCCCACTTTCCCTACTCTTTGACGGGACTCAAAAGAAATCTTAGAAGGGAAAAATCCCTAAATTAGGGAAAAAAACGCAACTTTCTATTCAATTATCAAAATATTAAGTCTCTCTATTACAATAGCTAGTGTAGCTATTTAGAGCTCACATACAAAATGATAACAAAATACAAACTAAAATAAACGACAAACTAATAACAAAATAAAGTTAATAAGCTAGAATAAGCAACAACGTAAATATAAAAATGATTACTTATTACTAAATCCCTCTACATCATTCTAGTCAAAACTTTGTTTGTGGTTGAAACAAAGGTTATTTGTTCCCTAAACATGTTTCAGTACCTCTCTCTAACAACTCCTGAGCAACTGGCATAAGTTCATTAATTTTTTGTCCGGTTATTAGAAGTGTTTAGTGGCTTGTCATTTCACCCATTGAAAAATTCAATTTCTTTCATATATTGGTTGATGCAGTTAGGGATGCTGCCAATCGGTGGTTGAAGTTTAGTAACAATTACTCATTCGGAAATTAACAAAACCACTCATCTAATTCTCCAACATGGATATATTTTATTCCGGAAGTCCATAGTTATTGCTCTTAGCTCATGTGATTCAATCTTAGGTTCACTCAATTTAAGGAGAATTTATGCTGGTGTCAAATATTTGGCCCGTTCTTTATATATATATATATGGACGAGTTACGTTTTTATTATTAGTTATCACTCAGATGTAAAAATTTGAAACGTAGTGTGATAAGAATCTAATTTTATTAATTTTTTTAGTCAATTATATAATTTATTATAATCATCGGATTAATATCTTACTGCTAAAATAATGATACCCATTGATAGATAAATATTAGAGTAACCATTAAAACCATATATATGTATGTATATAAACACAAACACTTGTTTGGTCTTGTTCATTTTACAATTCAAGTCACAACTCAAGTTTTATTGCTACAATATATTCTCTCACAATAATTTAAATTCAACTTTTTTATTGTAGTATTTTCTCTCACAATAATTTAAATTCAATTTTTTTACGCAGTGTTTTCTCTCATAATAATTCAAATTTAACGCTTTTACTACACTGTTTTTATCTTACATACACAATTCAAATAATAACTTAAATTATAATTTGAGTTGTGAAATGAACACACATGTTCGGAGGGCGGCAGCCTCCAGTGCTTTAGCCAAAAGGAGATACAAATTACCACCCGATTCATATTCCTTTTTTTTTTTTTAGTTCATAATCCAATTTAAATGTTCCATAAAAATATTACATTCATACTTTTATAATTGATTTTCTTCGACCTAAGCTTACTTTTTGCCGGCCTTTAAGTCTACTTTTCTCCCATCTTGGTGGGTAAACTACTTTTTTTTTTCCTTCTCATATTAGTTTTACAGCTAGAGTTTATAATATGCACGCTATGTTCATGTTTTTTGTTGACAAACAGATATATGTCCCAGTAATCGAATAGCGACATATTATTTAGATGAATTTATGTCAATAAGTGAGTGCAAACTTAGGGGATGTTTGGTACATAGATTCGTTCATTAATTCGAATTATGGTTTATAGTTTGTTACAGTATTTTCTCTCATAAAACATACACGTAAATCAAAAATAACTCTAATCACATGATTCTAATCCATGAATTAAACGTCTCCTTAATCTTGGCATAAGTTCACAATGTAAGTTTGAATGCCTCTCCTAAGTTTTAGAAACATTATAGATATTTTCTAATAAGAAACATAATTAAAAAAAATTGTAAGTTTATGTTTGCAAGACCCAAGCTGAAAAAATAAGGACCCCTTTGGAAGTGGTCCCGTTCACTTCGCTGATTCGAGTTTAGAATTTGAGTTTTTTTACAGTAAAAAGCTCTCACATAAAATCACATCTCAACTCGAATTCTAAACTCAAATCAGCAAAGTGAACGAGATGGTTTAAATTAGAATTCAAATAACATTGTAATAAACTTTTTAAATTTAATTTTTTATGAGAAAAAAAATTTATTTGAACCTAAACTAGATGAACCCATACTCCAAACACACTTTAAATTGAAAATTCTCAAAATCCATCTTAGATTACATATTGCTGCAAGCTCTTTTTTTTCATCTTTTTTTTTTTTTTTTTTTTGAGGCAAAAGGCTTAAAAGGTTGCTAAAGATGAGTATTTTGTTGACAAGGCCATATAGCTGGACTTAATAGTTCCGTTGGGAAGATAGAAATTTAGGTCCTTTGCTTGACTTCTCTGAATGCGCAACACATGATCCAGCTGTGATATACATTTTACTATCCTCAAACTACAACCAAATACTAAAAGAAGAAAAAACTCGCAATTTTTAAGAACCTTAATCAAACATTGAGGCCCCATTCGTTTCGATCATTTGAATTGAGAACTTAAATTAAAAAGTGAATTCATATGAGAGAAAATACGGCTACAGAAAATGTGGAATTTGAATTTTTCTGAAAGAAACACTGTAGTAAAAATTTGAGTTGTAATTTGAACTAGCGAAACGGATGGAGCCTGAAAAATCACACTTTGTTATATTTCATACGGCCATATAAATTTTGATAATTGATATCAAAATTAATAAATTCACTATCATGTTAAATTAAAGTTTCGTTCATTTCACTCGATTCGAGTTTTCAGTTCTAAGTTTCTACAGCTAAAAGCTTCAGAAAATGTCACATCTCAACTCAAATTGAAAACTCGAATCCGCAAAGTGAACGAGGCCTAAATCCACCTGTTAAATTTCAAGAAAAAAATCCACTTGTTAAAAAAAGAATGCTATTTTTTTCTCATTGGTTTCCGATTCTGAACCTGACCTCAATCAATAAGCTAGAAAATAGGGTAATCTTGACAAAAACATATTGAAAGTGTACGGATCATGATTTTTACCCTTTACTCTTAATTTATAACATTTTTAATCAAATAATTACACTAATAAATTAATATTTATTAAAAATAATAGATAAAACATCAGACTCATACACTCTTAACGATAAATTTTTATTTTTTTTTAAAAAGTGACATCACCAGAGGCTTACAGCCAATAAAGGCACTGTGTCCTTTCTGGCCCAAACCTTGAGAGAGAGAGAAGAGACATTAGGGATTTCTCCATCTATTCCCCCTCTT
This sequence comes from Morus notabilis, assembly GCF_000414095.1. NCBI lineage: Eukaryota > Viridiplantae > Streptophyta > Magnoliopsida > Rosales > Moraceae > Morus > Morus notabilis. The sequence continues at coordinate 432,065 of NW_010357682.1, forward strand.
TTTTTTTTAATTAGAATTTGGTCCCTTCTCAATTTTATTTGCATTCAATAAATATAGAGGCCTCAATTGGTAAGCATATTTGAACTAATAATTCTGATTTTATTACAGTATTTTTTATCTCATACAAAATTTAAATTTAAAAATTTATTCTTTTATAAAATTCTCATCAATAAATTAGAATTGAACGCATGAACTAAACGTACTCATAATGTTGTTCTTGACATCTTATTTGTGTTTGACCAAACTATCCCTACCAACCACTTGTAAAGGTGTTCGCCAATTCTCAAATCTGAGTAATCCGTCCAACTTACGGGCTCGTTTAGTTCGTTGATTCGAGTTGAAATGTGACTTTGTGTAAGAGCTTTTTACTGTAGTAAAAAAGTTAGATGTGACTGTTTCTTAGAGTTTTTTACTATAGCAAAACTCGAATCGATAAAATGAACAGGGCCTACATCAACGCTTATGGGTTTGGTTGGGAGCATTTTTCATTTGGTACGAGATAAGAAAATCCTAGTTCAAAAAGTTTTGGGTTGATTAGCTGATTAAGCATCACCAATTCACGAAATCTAAACCCTATATATATATATATATATGAAAATTTATTTTTGTGTGTATATATATATATATATATATATATGTATGAGTTGGCTTTAAGATTTCTAAAATTGGCCACTTGTCGAGGCTACTCATTTATTATGATGGATTGTAAAAGGATGTTTGGTTCACGAATTTATAATTATGATTCAGAATCATTATCAGTTTACGTGTGTTTTTTGTGAGAAAAATACGAGCCACGAATCATGATTTGAACCATGACACAAATCCTCAATTCAAAAAATGAATTATGGTATGTTTAAACTATTTCATATATTATGGTATGTTTATTAAACTATTATGGTATGTTTATTTTAACTTTTAATTTTGAAATGATTTTTTGAACTAATAAAAAAATGGACCTCCTAGAGTCTTAAAATTATAGATCTAATTTCTTAAAAAAAAAAGAAAAAAAATCCTATACTTTTAAGTTATAATGGGTTGGGTTAAGGGACTTTATTGGTATCGAATTAAAAGATTCTCAATCCAAAAGGCAAGTTAAATTGATCTTTAATTGACAAAATTCTATTGCCTAACCACTCGTAGTTGGTAGTCACTTTACCGAGAAACTCTTAGGAGACATTTGGTTCATAGATTAGAATCATATGATTAAAATTATTTTTATTTTACGTGTATTTTTTATGAAAGAAAATACTGTAACAAATTACGAACCATTATTCAAACTATAAATTATGATTTAAATCATAATTTGAATCCACCAACTAAATATCCTCTTACAATTGGTGAACGATGGTCACCTATTGGCTTAGTAATAGTAATTTATTAGGCAACTCTTGCGATGATTTTTGTCGGTGGTCACCTACTAGGAATAGTCACATCTTAGGTGACGCACAAGATAAGTGGTAGCAGTTGACGGTTTGCTCAGTGATTAATAATTGATTCATTTGCATTGGAGAATTTTATCATTTTGATTGATTGATACTTTTCACGTAGCATTAAAGTGATATTCCATTAGAAAAATATTAACGTCATTTTTTATTAAAATAATAATATATTAATGCAGTCCACGTATTAATGCTCTGTTTATTTTACTGATTTGAGTTTTATTACAATAAAAAACTTTAAAAAATAGTCACATTAATTTTTTTACTACAGTAAAAAACTCTCACATAAAGTCACATCTCAACTGCAGTTAAAAACTATAATTAACGAACTAAACAGGCTTCAAATAATAAATGTACTGAGTGACAAAAAAAAATTAATACTAGCATTTTTCTTAAAACATATAGAAAAATTGAAGTTAAAATATAATAAAATTTATAGAATAATTTAAGAATAATAAAAATTAATTTCATTAATCATTAAAATAATAATTATGTATATGTTATAAAGTATCACATCATTATTATAATTACTATCTCGGTTTTGTTATCTCTGGAATATTTTGAAAATTTTATTAAATTTTAATTTCATCGTAATTATTCTCTAATTTTGTCATGCAACTATTTCTTAAATTTCCATCAACATAGTACTTTAAACTTTTTGGCACTATAAAAATGTCCAGTTTATTTTTTGAATAACGTAGGGATATCAATTCAAATCTCAATTTTTGTGTACTGACTGATATGGTATCTGTCTGTGTTATCATGTTTTACATTTGTGAGTGTTTAATGATTGTCACATTAATTAATGATAAAAGTTTGCATCTATTAATAAAAAGATGATAACATATATGTCACATTAATTGGTATATAAAAGTTGAGATTTAAGTTGGTAGAGCATTACTTTATTTTTTTAAGAGAAAATGAGACAAATACATCTTAAAGTGTATAAATTTAAATTTTAACTCTTATTATTAATTAATATCATTTTTAGTCAAATAATAATATTAGCAAAAAAGATATCAATAAAGAATAAATAGTAAAAATTTAGACCATACACTTTAAAAATAAGATGAATAATTTTCTCTTTTCGTTAACTTACTGACTCCAAATCAATTTAAAAAAGAAAGTTGATCATTTATTTATTTTTCTTTTTTTAGGGAATAGTCGATCATTTATCGATTGGACTTCAACAATTGCTTGTACAAAAAATAGTATACTACAGTATAGAAATCACATTAATTTTAATTTGGCGTTGAGTGCATGTAATAAATAATTGTTACTAATTCATGAAATGGCTATCACCCTCAACTAAAAATGAAAATGTCGACATCCAAAAAATATCAAAAATTCGAATTCATAATAAACCGGAATATATATATATATATATATATAATAACAGAAATGATTAGAAAGAGTTGAACGTTAATGGTTTCAATGGCAAAGTTACTACAAAATATAATATATCATAAATTTAACATAACAAATGTTGCAATGTCAACAAGTATTTTTTACACGTAAATGTTAAATTTTTTACACACAAATATTAAATTTGTTATTAAAAAAAATTAAAACATGTATAAAACTATATTGATAAATCTAAAAATAAAAAAAACTTTTTTTTTATGAAAGATAAAGTCTTTTTATTATAAGGCATATTTCTAAGCGTTAATCAAAATGAAATTAAACTGAAAAATATATAAAATACACAATTTTTAATAGACACGGTTGAAAACAACAAGAGGGATGATTAAAAACAAAAAACTACCTATAGTCCATTTGCAGTAGTATTTGAGACCTGAGAGGCTAGCGACTTTTTTTTTTATACAAATACTCGTTTAGTTTGTTAATTTGAGTTGAGATGTGATTTCATATAAGAGCTTTTTACTATAGTAAACAAATTAAATGTGACTATTTTTGATAATTTTTTATTGTAATAAAACTCAAATTCTAAGCTCAAATCGGTAAAATGAACGAGGCCGTAAACTTCTTTTTTTTATTATTATTACTTCATTGTGTTAAAAAGAGTTTAGGCTTGTTCATTTGTATTTTTAAATTATGACGACTTGAGTGTAGATTTTGAGTTGAATTTGAGTTATAACTTGAGTTGAAGTTGTAACTTGAATTTGTGTTTAGTTGTGTACATTTGAGTTATGATTTTAGATGAGAATCTTTTTGAGTTTGTGTTTAGGTGGATCAAAACTTGAATTTGTATTTAGACAATATTTTAATAAAAACTCAATGATGATAAAAATTTTTAATAGAGTATATGATTGGGTTTTATTCTTATTTTCGTCGTGAACGCATAAAAAAAGAATCATTTCAATTGAAATTAAAATGAAAAAATTATTACGTTTTTAAAAATATTATTTATTGATTTAAGTTTGAGTTTGAAAACTTAAGTTGAAGAAGAAAGAATCAGATTTTAACATCAAACTCAAATTAAAATTGAAGTTAAAACTTAAATTTTACAAAAATATATATATAAAATTGAATAAAATTATAATTTAATTAAATTTTTTTTTTTTTTAGTTGTGAAAACGAATAAGGTCTTTATGTTGCTAATAAAGCGTTCCATACAATGCTTTACAGAGGAGGGGAGTTGACGGTGGTGGCTTTTGCTGAGCTGTCTCCAGGTTCTTCGTCTACTCACCCTTCCACCAATTAGAAAAATATCTCATCCTTTGGGCAACTCCACTTTTTCTGTCACATAAAAAGCTGCCCGAAAAATCTATCCAAAAAAAGACCATACGGTCAAGAGTCAATACCCTATTTTTAGGAATTATTTAGATAGAGGATTCGTATCCCGATTTAAATCATGATTTATAGTTTGTTATAGTATTTTTTTTTACAAAAAATACACGTAAATTAAAAATAATTCTAATCTTATGATTATAATCCATGAACCAAAGGTCTCATTAATAATTATATATTATTATGAATAATAACTATCCACATCACTTAAAATTATTATGTGGAAGTTAATATTTATGTTAAGATTTTACTCAATAGTAATCATAAATAGTAAATATTATATAAATAATAATTGTAAATAATACTTAAATTTTTTTTTACAATAAATCTCTAAAGTTTTTCATTTTATATATCTTTATAAGATTAATAAAAATTTTATCTTTAATTTTTTTCTCTAAAGTTTTTTTCTTGGGATATTTGGTTGGAGGATTCAAACAATGATTTAAATCACGGTTCATAATTCGCTACAGTATTTTCTCTCATAAAAAATACACATAAATAAAAAATGATTATAATAATATGATTCTAATCTATGAACCAATGGTTTGTATTTTCTTAGTTTTCATAACATAAATGAAATAATTTTCATTAATTTTACATGTTTTTTATTCTAATAAAATCCTCTCATAAAAAACTAAAAAAGATGAGAATTTTAAGCCGATTAAGAGAAAGTTACGAATAAAAATGTTTTAAGCAAGAGAGTTTTTTTTATAGGACTGGTATTTATAATTTTTTATTTTTCAATCATTAGTTCTATATTAAAAATTATTTATTTTATATTTTTTTTAATATGATGTGATTTTTATTAAATTTAATATTTAAAAATTAATATTATCAGTAGTGAAGCCTACTGTGAAATGTTCTTTTTAAGCGAAATTGTATTAAATTTTTTTAGTTTTATTTGAATTTTTATTTTGATTAGATTGTAACTAGATGATTATATAATTGCTTATTGCAATGCTCCGGAATAATCCTATTCCTACCATATAAATCTTAAAAAAAAGAAAAAAAAAAAGATTTTGTCACTAGATTTTCTGGGAGCATATTCTGTGGTTCACAGTTCACTTTCCACAAAAGCAAACAACAGAGAGCCAACGGCCAGCTGTAGCATCTCTTTCACAAATGTCACTTTCATCTTTCCATCACTCATCAGTTTGCTTCCAAATATGGGCCCCACTCAATTACAAGAAAATAAAAATAATAATAAAAAAAGAAAAACACAAACACAAACACACACTCAATTAAAAAGTTTGGATGTGGGTCCCACGGCCCCACACGGACTGGGACAGCCTGAGTTTTTAACCATGGATCCCACTTCACATGGTCCACCACGTGGCGTGTTTTCATTAGGTCCGGGTTTGATCCTTTTTTGCTCCTGCAATAATTAGTCTCCATTCTTTTTGGTGAAAAATTAGATGATGTTTGGTACTTAGATTCGTTTTTTAATTTGAATCATATTTTGTAATTTATTATAGTATTTTTTTTCATAAAAAATATACATAAATTAAAAATAGTTCTAATCATATGACTCTAATTTATAAACTAAACGTCTCTTTAATATAATTAATGTCTCGTTTATTTCGTGAATTTAAGTTTTTAATTCGAATTAAAATGTGACATTTTATAAGAACTTTTTACTGTAGCAGAAAAAGTTAAATATAACATTTTCTAAAAATTTTTTACTGTAAAAACTTAAAACTTGAATCGGTTAAATGAACCGACCTAAGCGTAGTTTTTGCATGTTTTTTTATACCAAACGAATTGGCGTTTAGGCATTGGATGTGTATTTTAGAGAGAGCTTTGTGACTTGTGAGGTAATAGCCTAAAAATACCTGATCGTTCGATAATAGTGTTAGAATATTTTTAAACGTTAAATTTGATTAAAATTATATTAAATTAAAAAACACACAAAATTAATATAACCAGTAATGGAGTCACAATCAAGTAATTATTGAAATAAATTTTACCCTTAAAAGTCTTTATAAAAGCTCAGTTATGCTCTCTCTATATACAAAAAAAAGAATATATCTTTAATGTTTTTTTATAGCGGTATTTTATTTTTGCGTCAACACGTAATTCTATAGATAGAGTTATTTTTATGTTTTATACAGGAAGTTCTTTTTTTATTTTCTTTAGTCTTTTTATTTATAAAAAATATTAACATAATTTTTTTTGTCACTCTATTTATTATTTAATACGTAAATTTTATTATCTAATTTTTTGTTAAATTATAATATATTATGTTAATAGGGTATATATATATAAAATAATAAAGCTGGCATAACATTTCTCTTTTTTTATTTTGTGTTGGGATGTTTGATCGGATGATTCAAATTATAATTTAAATCATAATACATGATTCGTTATAATATTTTTTCTCATAAAAAATACACATAAATTAAAAATAATTCTAATCATGTGATTTTAATGATGAAGAAATTCAGTCGTATAATGATGGTTCTTTTTTTTCCTCCCTTTGAATTCACGTTCTGAAGAATGAATCAACATTGTGTAAGAAATTTCAGAAATCTACTACTTTCAACACGTGTGCAGCTAATCATCATTGTCTAATTTTCATATTTTTTTTAATCCAACTCCATCCAATTGGAGCGTGCCGAATTTCAATATGGGACTTTTGGATTACCCAAAACGGAATTTTGATTAGTGGGTATTGATGGAGATAATCATAAAGGTAATCGAAAAGGTAGATTACACATTTGTTAGAGAGAGAGAGAGAGAGAGAAAGGGAGAGAGAGAGAGATTTTACATAAAGGAAACAAGAGAGAAATACAGATGGGGTCAAATTGGGGCACTTTTTGGGTTATAAACTATTAAACAATAATTATGAAATTTAGGAATTTTTTAAGTTTATTATAATTGCTCCACCGACAGCATATGGTAAGCATGTGGGATTGGAGTCCACTGTCCCGAGAGCTGTGGTTGGAGTAAAAAGCAGAAAGGTGACAAAAACATGTGAAGCTGGCAGCCCTTATTAAGAGTTGGTTGTGCTTCCCAAATAAATAAATATATATATATAGTTCCGTTTATTTTATTAATTTAAATTTTTAATTTGAGTTGAGATATAATTTTATGTGAGTTTTTTACTATAGTAAAAAAATTAAATGTGATTGTTTGTGAGAGCTTTTTACTGTAGCAAAACTCGAATTCTAAACTCGAATTAGCGAAATGAACGGGGCCATATATATCTGAATTTATTATATTCAACTATTTTTTTTTGGAAATATTATTAATATTATGATTATTGAGACATTTTTGTCACATAAATGGACCCCTTGTGAATGGGGGGGCAATATCAACATCAATTATTTTAAGAAGTCTTTGTTCTTAGGGAAAATGGGTTGGGGCCAATTTGTCCCAATTCGTTAGAGGTCATGATCATAGTCTTGTTCTTCTCTCTCTTTTATGGAGATTGGACATGATGATATTATAGATGTTCACCCCATATGGGGTTGGGACAATATAAATTGTTGAATTGGTCGATTGGACATTCTACATATATATATATACATATATACATATACGATAGATTGCATATAATGTGTAAGAGATGTCCTAGTTGTAAAACTGACCTATGGGGTCCTTATCTTGCAATAAAACACCACGGGGCTTAAATTGCATTTTTTTTTTCTATTTTCTTAAAATGACAATTTGCATATTACAAGGAAAAAAAATCCCAATATATTTTTCTCAAGTGTTATTTAAGGTAAAACTAGATCCTCGAAGATATCAATGGCATGACAGAGAGAAAATGATGTACAATTATACTGCATAAGTAAGAGTGTCAGACTAGAAAACAACAAAAAAACAAAAAAAAAAAAGTAAAGAGTGTCAAATTTACCGAGTCAACATTACATAGATCTAGAGCTCTAACCCCTGAACAGATAAAAAGAAAAATAGATCAAGATTTAAAATATATTAAAATTAATAGATTAATAATTTATATAAATTAATAAATAAATTAAATTATTATTTTTGTCTATAATTTATATGATTATGAATTATAACTTGATAAGTTATTATTCATAATTATTCATAACTTGTCTAACTATGAATCATAACTTGACAAGTTTATCTATAATTTATCTGATCATGAACCATAACTTAACAAGTTATGATCTATTAATTTTTATAATTAAAAATTGGTCTATATACTTTCTTAAACTTTTTATATTGACATATTTTTTACTATTTTCTTATAATGAACTACTATTATGAGCTCATCTTCTAATTATAATTAGGACAGTGCTAATATATTATGAAAAATAATTATGTGGATTTTATGTGTTCTACTACCGTACGTTTTATAAATAAAAAATAATGGCGGTATTTTTAAACTCCTCTTAACATTTTATTCTCAACTGGCTTTTGGTTTCAAAATCAATAATGTTTTAATAACTGTGTCGTTAGATTGATAATTTGCTGATTTTTCTAATATTATTCTGTGTGGTTAGATTGATAATTTGTTGATTTTTTTCAAATATTATCCTAACAGGTTTATTTTTTGAAATTTCGCAAATTTTTCTACTTATTAACAAACCAGATCATATCTTTTATTGAGGTGTCCTTTGCACGTAATGGTAATTAAATAATAGGTCAGAGTCATAAATGAAGTGCTAAAATTTAGGCGGTCAGGACTGATACTATCATTCAGGTTCGTTTATTTTTGTTATTTAGTCTTGTTCTTTTCGCATATTCAAGTTTATAATTTAAGTTTTTTTACAGTAAAAAATTCTCATAAATAATCACATTTAACTGTTTTACTACATTAAAAAGCTCTCACATAAAGTCACATCTCAACTCAAATTTTAAACTCGAATCAGCAAAGTGAACGGGGCCCAAATTTTCAGTCTTAAATTTTTATAATAAAAAATTATTTTAAAAATGTCACATTTAATTTTTTTTGTTACAATAAAAAATTTTAAAAAAATATCACATCTCAATTTAAATTAAAAATTGAAGACTTTAATTTCTGCATACTCATCAAACTATATAGACCGTGGCAAAATAATAACTTGGGATGTAAATTTACTAATTTAGTACAGGTATAGCTCTAATATATAATTTTTTGGGTCAAATTTGTAAATTTAACTTCACCTAATTCCAAAATTAGGCCTGCCAAGTGCCAACTGTCTAGCCTGAAAAAAAAAAGTCATTTCTATAACATATGGTTACAAATACTGTTGGATTCTTTTGGTGTAAAAATATTTTCCAAAGGAACCCGGTGACCAAAACAAAAAACAAATTGGGATTAAGTAAGAATCAATAATGTTTAACCCGTTTAATTTGTTGATTCGAGTTTTCAATTTGAGTTGACATGTGATTTTTTATAAGAACTTTTAACTATAATAAAAAAAATTAAATATAACTTTTTGAGAAAGCTTTTAACTGTAGCAAAACTATAAATGAAAAGTCGAATTGGTGAAATGAATATTTGCTCGCGTAAAGGATGCTTACTTGAGATGTGGAACCCACGAGCCGTTTCATTTTATTTTAACGTTTTTTTCATAGAGGAACGGTGCATTCTTTTGGTAAGTGCTCCCGGATCGATACATTAGTTTAACTCATGCCTCGTTCATTTCACCGATTTGAGTTTTTAGTTTTAGGTTTCTACAGTAAAAAACTCTCAGAAAATGTCACATTTAACTTTTTCTGCTACAGTGAAAATCTATCAGAAAATGTCACATTTAAACTCGAATCCACGAAGTGAACGAGGCCTCAGTTTAACTTAGTTCGAACAGTAAACACAATTGTAAGACTTTTTATTTTATTCTAGAGTTTCCAACTTCTTATGAAACGATCCCAAGCTCATGTCCTTTGTGTCTATATCATTTTGTCTCATCGTCATCGTCAACCAACATTTTAAAGCGATTAAGTCCTCGTTGGTTTGTTAGTTCAAATTTTATTGATTTAAACTTTTTTATTTGAACAGAAAAATTTAAACTATGCGGTTTAAATTGATATTTGATGTGCAGTTAAAATTTTAATCTGAACAGTGAATAAAATTTGAATTTGCATTTGGTAGGTGTGAAAAGTAGAGAGTAAACACCTTTTTACTGTTCAAAAATGGTTTGAACGGTTGAACTTTAGGGGGAGTTAAACTCTAAGGCCTCGTTCATTTCACCGATTTGAGTTCTTAATTCCAGTTTTGCTACAGTTAAAAGCTCTCACAAAAAGTCACTTTTTATTTTTTCTGTTATAGTAAAAAAATTCTCACATAAAGTTATATCTCAACTCGAATTAAAAACCTCGAATAAGCGAACTGAACAAAACCTAAATTGAACAATTTATGAGTTGTTTGGTTGGGGGATTCGTATCCCGATTCGAATCATGATTCGTGGTTCGCTACAGTATTTTCTCTCACAAAAAATACACGTAAATAAAAAATGATTCTAATCTCATGATTCTAATACATGAACCAAACGTCTCCTTAATTCAATTCAAACGAATAATATAATTTAAACTACATACTTACTAAATATAAATTTAAATTGTACTCATTATTTAAATTGAATTAAACTAATGAAATAAACAGGAACTAAACTGGCTCACATTTTGTCGGTGGCTGACTAGCTTCTCAATACTTTTATTTTATTGTGTGTTGGTCCCGATTTTACTTTTGAGAAAACCTATGACAGTCCCTGGGTTCAAATGTCGTCAAAATCCGACAAATTCAAACCAAATACATGGCCAATAGAAATTATTTTTAGGAAATAGTTATTGCTTGGTAACTACTATTTGAAACCTATCCACAACTTTCATAAAATAATTCACTCTTGGTGTGCAAATAATCATTGTCCCATTCGGCAAAAAAGCACTATTGGTTTTATTTTTATTTTTTTTTTTGAGAAAAAATGGTTTTAAGAACTATCTATAATTATCAATAATTATATGCGGAAAATTCGACCATAAAATTATGTGTCAATGAGAGGATTCATTAATTTGATAAAATTAAATGTCGTTCTCAATCGATTCAACTTACATTTTCTTAGATTTTTTTTTAAAAAAAATTTGTTTTAACAAGGTAGATTTTGATTTTGTTCTATAATATGTACATGAAATCAATAATTACTATTAAATATAGTAATTTAATGATGTGGCGTGATAAAAATTTAATCTTATTAATTGGTCATGATTTTTTTGATTAATTACTTAATTTATTATAACCATTAAATTAATAGCTAAAATAATAATAATTATTGATAAGTAAACTGTTAAAATTATATATATATATATTTTGAAGGATGACATATTAGACTTTTTAACCGATCCAAATCGACAGTTAGGGAATAGAATTTTGCATAAAAACGTAAAAGCAGTTCAGCCAAAGAAAATGAAACAAAAATTCCATTATGGTAAATTATGGTAATGACATTTAAGAATTGACTTGGATTTGGATATCTGGATAGAACGGAACTCACACGTTGTTTTCTCTAAAAATTCGAGGAACCAAAGTTGAAAATTGAAAAATACAGCACCTGTAACTATTAGTTTTTCCTTGAGAAGCACATGCAAAAATTTTGAACAAAAGAAAAGAAAAAAAAATGTTTTAATATGAAATAAAAAATACTATATTAGTCGAACACAGTTTTAAATAGTTAGATTTTTAATAAATTCATGATATTTTTATAAATAAAGTATTCAAACTGACGACTTTACAATTCGCTAAATGTAAATCTCTTATTTGTATTTATAACATCATTCGTTCGTATATTTAACTTTTTTTATGTACTCATTTAACACTCACACCCCGTTCATTTCACCGATTCAAGTTTTCAGTTTTAAATTTTTACAGTTAAAAGCTATCAGAAAATGTCACATCTAACTTTTTTTGCTACAGTTAAAAGCTCTAAAAAAATATCAAATCTCAGTTCGAATTGAAAAATCGAATCTGTGAAGTGAACGAGACATTAATGTTGCATGTGTTAGACTATATTTATCGAATGCTACACTAAAATAAATTGAGTGTTAAACACACACATAAAAACGATGTTACACAAGTCTAAAAAAATTACACATGTCCAAATATCAAATTTAAGACAATTCTTATTTTTATATTATTAAACTGTCTACCGACCTTATCACAGAACTTAAAAAAATTGAGAAGAATATAATAGATCACATAAGAAAAAACTGCAATAGTGAATTTTTTAAAGCTGGTACAATGAAATTAAAAATTTGAAAAGTAGTGTACTTATTCCAAAATATTAATTAAAGCTAAAAAAAATAAAAGTCCCGTTCATTTCACCGATTTGAGTTTTTAGTTTTAAATTTTTATAGTAAAAAATTTTCAAAAAATATCACATCTAACTTTTTTTACTACAGTAAAAAATTCTATAAAAATATCACATCTCAACTCGAATTGAAAACTCGAATCTACGAAGTCAACGATTCAAAAGAAAGAACGGACACCCAGAACCAAAAATGTCCACACTCGTACACTAATGTGTTTTATTAGCCAATTATAAAAAATAAAAAAAAGGGTTTTATTAGCAAGTTGTAGTACAAAGCTCAGAACTGTCTTTCATTTAACCCAAAAAAACAAACCACATTTGTTTTTCCATTTGCGCGCAATTACTGACCAATCAAGAATCTCAACAGTCAAAATTCAGTCCCTACATATTTTAATTGGCTAAAAAATATCTCACACGGTCACAACATAAAAATGAACGACAGTAAAAAAAACAAAACACAAAATACAAAAAAAAAAGTAAAAAACAAAACAGATAAAAAAGGAAGAAAATAATGTAATTATAGTAGTTACTGTATTTTTACAAGAAAACAAAAGAAAACCGCGTAGTGTGTGGTACAACATGATGTACGCCGCGTGGGCAGATCCTACTTCCAGCTATCTTTTCATCACTGAATTAATTACCCATAAATTATTTTAGCTTATCAATGAATTTCCTGATTTATATATTTAATTTTAGATTTTTAGTTGACGTTTAATTTATAAATTTAAAATTATTTTTTTATGTGTATTTTTTTATAAAAAAAAATATTGTAGTGAATTATAAATTATGATTCAAACTATGGTACGAATCTCCATTCTAAACGCACGATTAGTTTTCTTTGTGAAAAAAAGAATCTTTGAGCGTGCTTATCAATAATATCAATTTCTATCTTTATATTTGATTAAAATAAAAAAATATGCATAATTTATAGTTTCTGATAAATATTCAAGAACTGAAAACCCGTTTAGTTCGTTAATTCGAGTTGAGATGTGACTTTATGTGAAAGCCTTTTATTGTAGCAAAAAAAGTTAGATGTGACTGCATCTGAGAGCTTTTTACTGTAGCAAAAACTCAAATTCTAAACTCAAATTGGTGAAATGAATGGGGCTAAAATTTTATCAATACTCCATATTTTCAATGCCCACCATAAGGATCCATTTGGTTAGAGAGATGGATAGTAGAAAGGATGAAGAGAGTTAGAAGGATATAGAGTATGATGGAGGGAGAATATTATATTAATCATTCGTGTTGTTTAGTAAGCAAGAGAGAGAGTTGAAGGATGAATGATAGTTGTTTGTAAAATTACTATATTGTTCATTTAAATTATTTGTTAATAACTTGTTTTGAGGGTAAAATAATCTTTTAGATGCAAAAGTTGATGGATTCTATGAATTCTCTAATAAATGGAGGGATTTAATTTTATGGGCCCAAAAGGATGAGCTCTCCCTCCATCTCCCAATTCCTTCATCTCCTCCCTCCAACCAAACAAATAATTTGCTCTCTTCCTCCATCTCTCCTCAAACCAAACACACTCTAAAACCATCTATCTAAATTAAAACACAAAAAAAAAAAAAACTAAAAAATACAATCACTTTCTCTCTATGTTTATGTCACATACAATTCCACTTCTCAATGAAAACCGTGAGCTGAGTTTATTTAGGACATGTTTTTTTGATGAGTTTAAATTTATGGTTTTGATTTTGCTACAATATTTTTCTCTTAACAAAATTTAAAAATAAAATGTTAGAATTAAAAATCACTGGTTTAAACTCTAAATGCACCTTTATTTATTTTTGGAGGGTAATGAGCTGAGTTTTATTAGATGACAGAAAGTGCCAAAAGCCAAGAGAACAACAATCCCACTGCTAGACAATTGTTCACCATTACAAAGCAACGGCAACAAAAAAGAAAAAGTAACAAAAACAATACCCACGTGACTAAAAAGAAAAGAAAATGAGCTACATTCATGAATAACGGAGGTTTATATAAAAAATGACTATTTATTTATTTATTTTTTTGCTTTTGCTAGTCTAGCAAAGAAAGAAAGAAATTGACAAGAAAAAAAAGAAAGAAAATTATTCTTTTCTTTTCACTAGAGGTTCTTTTTTTAGACTATTTTTAATTTTCAATATATTAAATAAATAGTTATCTTATTATGAAAAGTCCATTTTATTTCACTAATAATTACGTGCATGCTGATGGAGAAAAGAGTTGGAAAAATCCATTTACATTCCAAACCCGATGTTTTGTTATATTGATATTGATGTTTTTATCATATCTATAATTATAATATCTATTTTGATTGGATGTAGATATCATATCTATTTATTTTTTAAAAAACCTTTTATAGCGACCTCTTTAAGAGTCAACTCCTCTAATTATAATCGTGTCATTACGAGCTGACTCATGAGTTTTATCAATTCATGTTGGTGGTTAGCGATCAACTAAGTAAACACGTGTAAAGCTTATATTAGAGACTTAAAATGCGATTCTAATAATATTCTATCAAACCAACGATAGTAAATATTTATTTTAATTAAGGAACTTTATACGGTGAGACTTGTCATTTTGAACTACCGGTAAAAACTGATGTTTTAATCGTTATATTAAGGCTTCGTTCATTTCGCTGATTCGAGTTTAGTTACAGTAAAAAGCTCTCACAAACAGTCACATCTAACTTTTTACTACAGTAAAAGCTCTCATATAAAATCACATATCAACTTAAATTAAAAACTCGAATCAACGAACTAAACGAGCCCTTAATGGTCTGATTTGTAATTGAACCGGTATTGTATCGTGCGTTAAAATTTTTTAACGTAAACACTCATAAAGTAGACCGTTAAATACTTAATCAACAGTTAAAATTTAAGAGTTCTGGTTGTCATTAAAAAGGATAAATCCTATCCTAAAAAGTTCCCTTTGATTAAATAAAAATACACTACAACAAGCAAATAAATTATTTCAACCAAAAAAAAGTAAATAAATAAATAAAAATTGAGGGGGTTTATTTTATATTTTTAATTTTGGTAATTTTGGAGAGAGTTTAATTACCAACTCCGGTTGGGACACAGCCCAGAGCCACCACCACAACTCAGGTGGGTCCCACCCACTTCCTCACTTACACACACACTCTCTCTCTCTAACACCATCTTTCCTTTTTCCTTTCTTTTCTTTTTCTTTCTCTTCTCTTAATAATCACGTAATACCATTTCTCTCTCTCTCTCTCTCCTCTCTTTCTCTCTCCTCAATCTTTATTCTTCTTTCTTCTTCTTCCCCTTCTCCTTCTCTCTTACGCGTCCTCTTTCTTTCTCGGCACACATTAAGACCAGCCGTGTTACAGACGGGCATTTTTTGTCTTTTGAACGACTCAATTTACTTCTAACCATTTTCACATTTTTTTTAATAAATAAATAAAAAAAGTACATTTTGTATTTCCATTTCCCATTTCCCATTTCCCATTTGTTCTTGCTTCTTCTTCGCGGGGGGTTTGGTCGGATTCCCGTTTTGGATGGGCGAAACTGGATCTCTCGCCGAGTTCACGAGTCCTCAAGAAGAAAGGAAAGATCTGTTTCTGAGCTGGGTCTCTTCGATTTCCTCTTGATTTCGATTCTGGATTTTGGGATTTTCTAGAGAGAGAAAGAGAAAAGGAAGGGAGGGTTTTTGTTTGAGTTATGGCTACGGGTCGGCTTGTTGCTGGGTCCCACAACAGGAACGAGTTCGTCTTGATCAATGCTGATGAAAACGCACGGGTTAGTTTTGCTTCACAGAAAAAGAAAAACAGAAAATGAAAAATCCTCATTTTCACTTAATTTTCCTTGATTTTGGGGAATACTCAGATGCCCAAGTTTGAATATTTTTTATGTTTGGCGCTAGTTTGGTACAATTTGCTTGGATTTTGGGATTTTTTTGGGTGGGTTTATGTTTTTATTTATGTCTATTCCAAGTTTTAGCTGATTCTTTGTTTCTGTTGAAATGTGGGTTGATTTGAGGAACAAATTTTGGATTTTGATTCCTGTTTTCAGTCCTTTTTCTTATAAATCTCCAAACTTTGTGGAGAAACAGTCAAATAAGAAGTTATTCCTTGTTCTGATAGAGTTGGAAAAAGCAGTGCCAGTTCTGCATTTGCTGAAATATTGATGGGCATTTGTAATTATTTCGGTTACAAGAAGTTTGAGTGTTTTATTCTTCGAGATCTGCTTGGATCTAAGCCAACGAGACAAGAAATAAAGATAAAAATGCTTAATCTTGTCTTCTTTTAAGCTGAGACTGACAGAATGAGTGGAATATTAGTGTCGGCAGGTGGTCAAATAACTTGTATGCGGAGAGTTTATTGGATTGCTTGAGTATCTCAGTTAAAACGTTCCATATTCTGCAATTCTTACAATAGTTGCTAATTAAGAAGCTACTTTAACTAATCAGTAGAGTGATCTGCTTGAATTTCCGGTATTAAATTATTTTTATTTTTATTTTTGGAAAAAAAGGTGGAATTCCCAGCTTTTTTGCTATCCTCAGAAGGAGCATAGTGTTTATGTATCTTGTCTAATTTATAAGCTGAAATTCAGCACCTTTTTGTTTTTTTGTTGATTACTTAATTGGGCTGGATTCTGCTATGTTTCATCGGGACTAAGTCGCTTTCTGATCCTTACAGATAAAGTCTGTGCAAGAATTGAGTGGGCAAATATGTCAGATTTGTGGAGATGAAATTGAGATTACTGTGGATGGAGAGCTCTTTGTTGCTTGCAACGAATGTGCTTTCCCTGTGTGTAGGCCTTGCTATGAGTATGAAAGAAGAGAGGGAAACCAGGCTTGTCCACAGTGTAAAACCCAATACAAGCGTATCAAAGGTGAGAAATTCTCTCTTTTATTCTGGTTGCATCTGATCTGCTTAATCTCAAGAACTTCTCTTACCGGTAATTGAATTTGCAGGTAGTCCTAGGGTTGAGGGTGACGAAGAGGAAGATGGCATCGATGATATTGACAATGAATTCGAGTATGGAAACCTTGACGCTTCGGGCGCACATCAAGTTGCAGACGGTTCCCACCCTTATTCTTCTGCAGTCCTAGAACGTGAATCCTCTCCCCTTGGTTCTGAAATCCCTCTCTTGACCTATGGCGAGGAGGTAATCTAGTCAAGTCATTAAGTCACTCTTCATTCTCTATTTATGAGGTTTTGATTTGGATGATTTTTTTTTTTTTTTTTCATTTTAACAACTTACAAAATGTACCTCTGTTTCTTTTCAGGATTCTGAGATTTCCTCCGATCGTCATGCTCTTATTGTACCGCCATTTATGGGTAACGGAAACAGAGTTCATCCAATGCCTTATCCTGATCCATCTACACCTTGTAAGTCAATTTTGTTAGATTGCATATTGTCGTGTTTTTCTTTAATTATTATGTTTTGTGTTACTTTTTGTTTTGCATTGATCTTAATGCGTGTAACGTTGCAGTGCAACCCAGGCCAATGGTTCCTAAAAAAGATATTGCAGTATATGGTTACGGAAGTGTGGCTTGGAAGGATCGGATGGATGAGTGGAAGAAGAAACAGAATGACAAACTTCAGGTGGTAAAGCACCAGGGAGTCGATGATGGCGGACATTATGGTGGAGATGATCTGGATGATGCCGATTTGCCAATGTGGGTTACTCTTCCAAATTTTCACCATGGATAGATGCATATTCATTATGATTTTTTTTTTTAATTTTTATTTCCATATTCTTTAGATAGTTTTATTTCGTGAATTCCTCTTCGTTTGTTGACAATATTTTTTTTTGATGTAACCAGGATGGATGAAGGCAGGCAGCCACTTTCTAGGAAGATGCCAATCTCTTCAAGCAAGATAAGCCCATACAGATTGATTATAATACTTCGACTTACAATCCTGGGCTTGTTTTTCCACTATAGACTTCTACATCCCGTCAAGGATGCATATGGCCTGTGGTTGACATCAGTCATATGTGAGATATGGTTTGGTGTATCATGGATTCTGGATCAGTTCCCCAAATGGTATCCTATACAGAGAGAAACATACCTTGATCGATTATCACTGAGGTAAAAATGGGAAATTGGTTCCATAAATGATATTTTGTAGCTACTCTGTTTCCAGTCGTAATATGCACAATTCTGATTATCTTTAGCTTTCTCCACAAAAGTAGGGATGTCCCCGATCATTTTGGACGTGTTGACTGTTGCCTCATCCTTTGCTTTTGATACTTGCAGATATGAGAAAGAAGGCAAGCCATCTGAATTAGCAAGTATTGATGTCTTTGTTAGTACGGTGGACCCTATGAAAGAACCACCGCTAATTACTGCGAACACAGTTCTCTCAATCCTTGCTGTTGACTATCCAGTTGATAAAGTTGCATGCTATGTCTCTGATGATGGTGCTGCCATGCTTACATTTGAAGCACTTTCTGAGACGTCTGAATTTGCTAGAAAATGGGTCCCCTTCTGTAAGAAATTTAACATAGAACCCCGGGCCCCAGAATGGTATTTCTCCCAGAAAATGGACTATCTGAAAAATAAAGTTCATCCAGCATTTGTTAGAGAAAGACGTGCAATGAAGGTTTGTGACTTATCTGCCTGCTGTTTCTTTACATTGCATGATTTTTTCATATCTGTTGGACGGAAGTTTTGTGGTGTAATTATTAAGTGATGTATAAAGTTCAAATATATTGACTTTGCTTTCTGTTTATTAATACAGAGAGAATATGAGGAGTTCAAGGTCAGAATAAATGTGCTGGTATCCACAGCACAAAAGGTTCCTGAGGACGGGTGGACAATGCAGGACGGGACTCCATGGCCTGGAAACAATGTGCGAGACCATCCTGGCATGATTCAGGTGGGTTGGATATTTCTTTCTTTCTAATGGTTATAGTCTCCCAAAGTACAAGGATTTAGCATTCAATGTATATTATTTCTAATGTTTGCGTTTTATAAACACAACCGTTCATTTTTTTCTCTGGTTAATAAAGAAGCTAAAAAGTTGCAACATAGATGCTTGCTTTCATGCGTTGTTTTTCATTCAATATGGTTGTTTGTTACTTACTGTGTTGCAAAATAATGACCTACTTTGAAGTGATCTCATCATATTAATCTTCAACCTGGTTCTATGCTCGTTACTTACCTCATAATTTGTCCATGTCTAGGTCTTCCTTGGTAATAATGGAGTTCGCGATTTTGATGGAAATGAGTTGCCTCGTCTAGTTTATGTTTCCCGTGAAAAGAGACCCGGGTTTGAGCACCACAAAAAGGCTGGTGCCATGAATGCTCTGGTAAGCTTAAAATATCTATATATGTGAATATCCAATGTTGATCGCCCCTCTATTATTCTGCTTGACATGCTAATGACATATTTCTTGATTGTATTTTGAAGATTCGAGTCTCAGCAGTTATCTCGAATGCCCCATATCTTCTGAATGTTGATTGTGATCACTACATTAACAATAGCAAGGCACTTAGAGAAGCCATGTGTTTCATGATGGACCCTACATCAGGGAAGAAAGTATGCTATGTGCAGTTTCCTCAGAGATTTGATGGGATTGATCGGCATGATAGATACTCAAATCGGAATGTGGTCTTCTTCGATGTAGGTGCCCAATTTGTGTTTATTTTACGATTAATCATTATTCCTGTCTAGTGTTATGTGAGATTCTAATTTGTGATTGAAACAGATCAACATGAAAGGATTGGATGGTATACAAGGACCAATATATGTCGGAACTGGGTGTGTTTTCAGAAGGGTAGCTCTTTATGGATACGATGCGCCAGCCAAAAAGAAGCCCCCCAGCAGGACCTGCAATTGTTGGCCAAAATGGTGCTGCCTGTGTTGCGGGTCTAGAAAGAAAAAGAATGCTAAGGCAAAGAAAGAGAAAAAGAAATCGAAACACAGGGAAGCATCAAAGCAGATACATGCTCTTGAAAATATTGAAGAGGGAATAGAAGGTAAAGATTGCATTGTGAATATTATGTTATATTTTTCTCTAATACCGGACCATCCCCATCAAATGAGACTAAGTTGTGTTGCTATTTCAGAATCTAATGCTGAAAAGTCAGCAAATATGTCTCAAGTCAAATTGGAGAAAAAGTTTGGGCAGTCCCCGGTCTTTGTAGCATCTACACTTCTGGAGAATGGTGGAGTTCCTCAAAATATAAGCCCCGCATCTCTTCTAAAAGAAGCCATCCAAGTTATAAGCTGCGGATATGAGGATAAAACAGAATGGGGAAAAGAAGTATGTGAAAATGACATAATTTGATATTTAGACGAGTAATTATTTTTTATTATCACTAACTTCCATTTTTACCACTTCTTGTTGACCTTCAAACTTCTCGATCAAACTAGGTTGGCTGGATATATGGTTCTGTGACTGAGGATATTCTGACGGGATTCAAGATGCACTGCCATGGCTGGCGGTCTGTGTACTGCATGCCTAAAAGACCTGCATTCAAGGGATCTGCTCCTATTAACCTCTCAGATCGTCTGCACCAAGTTCTTCGATGGGCTTTGGGTTCGGTTGAGATCTTCTTGAGCAGACATTGTCCGATCTGGTATGGCTACGGGGGCGGGTTGAAATGGTTGGAACGCTTTTCTTACATAAACTCAGTTGTATATCCTTGGACCTCCATTCCCTTGCTGGTGTACTGTGCTTTGCCTGCCATCTGTCTTCTCACCGGGAAATTCATTGTCCCTGAGGTAACTTACCTCCCTTTGGATGCCATGTTAAAATGATCTTGTTACTGAAGTCCAATCAAATTATCTCTGCTTTGCAGTGGGTGAAACAATTCAGGCAATTTTAATGAGTTTAGTAGTTATAATGTTATAAAAAAGATGCAATATGTCTGATTCTTTACTACAAATATGCAGATAAGCAACTATGCAAGTCTTATTTTTATGGCCCTCTTCATATCCATTGCTGCAACGGGTATCCTCGAGATGCAATGGGGTGGAGTTGGTATCGATGACTGGTGGAGGAACGAGCAGTTCTGGGTGATTGGAGGCGTCTCGTCGCATCTCTTTGCACTCTTCCAGGGTCTGCTCAAGGTCTTGGCTGGTGTCAACACAAACTTCATGGTCACCTCAAAGGCAGCGGATGATGGAGACTTCTCTGAGCTTTACATCTTCAAGTGGACATCACTATTGATCCCTCCCACAACCCTTTTGATAATAAACATAGTTGGTGTTGTGGTTGGGGTCTCTGATGCCATCAATAACGGGTATGATTCGTGGGGTCCGCTCTTTGGTAGGCTCTTCTTTGCCCTCTGGGTCATCATCCACCTCTACCCTTTCCTCAAAGGTTTGCTTGGGAAACAAGACAGAATGCCCACCATTATTTTGGTCTGGTCCATCCTTTTGGCCTCAATCTTAACCCTCGTGTGGGTGAGAATAAACCCATTTGTCTCGAAAGATGGGCCCGTCTTGGAAATTTGTGGCCTGAACTGTGATTAGAATACATCATCATCTTCTCAAAATAAGAAAAACTCAAGTTGGGGTTTTACCAAATCTGTTCAGCATTTTGTGAGAGTTGCAGAAAAAGATTAACTCTATTCCAGACTTGGGGGCTAAGAAGAGGAAATTTTCCGGGTTTATATATATATATATATATTATTTTATTTAGTATGGGGGTGTAGATACAGAGGGGTTGGGGTGGCTGATACATTGCTATTGTTCTATTAATTCTTTTATTTTTGTTCCTGTGGGGTCTTTTAGTAGGGTTTTGTTTTTGTTTTTGTTTTTCTTGTTAGATTATTCTGTATTCTAGGACAGCATTGAATTATTATTTATTCCCTTGTCCTTACAATAGGGGATTCTTCATACGGGTCTCCAAGAGATCAAAAAAGTTGGCTCTTCTTGTTAATCTCTGTATTGTTATCTGCATACCACTTTGTCTAGACTTCATGTGTTTTACGTTTTTAAGTTCAGAAAAACACTACTTCGTAGTTTCTTTTGTAATCTTCTTGTGGAGTCACTTTTGAAGGTGACAAATTTTGTGGGATTTTCAAACTAGTCGTTTGTTTCTCAAGTACCCTTATTTTTACCCTTTTTCCCTTAAACCGTTCATGATCCATCCCAATAGGCACTTTATCAATGTACTTTTTTCAGTCAATAATTTCGGCCCATATTTCAATGGTGAGTGACAGTGTGTTCCACTCGGCTGCTAATTGGAATCTAACGTCTAGTTTGTAAAGTTTGAAATGGTACTTCTTGATCATGTTAGGGTATGTACTGACTCAAGTTTAATTGTGCCTAGTTATTATTTTATTGTGTTTGGAGTAAGGTTGAAGTTGTGGCTCATTGAATCTAAGGCATCTTCGCAGATTTAAATTTTTAATTCAAATTGAGATATGATTTGATATGAGAATTTTTTAAAGTAGCAGAAAAAGTTAAATATAATTTTTTGTAAGAGTTTTTAACTGTAATAAAATCAGAATTAAAAATTTGAATTGATAAAATAAATGAGGCTTAAATTATAAGTAATTTTCTGTTTTCAGCTGTCAAATGTGCATCAAAAATTATTTATTTTGTTAGTGAATGAATCTTTTCTCTTTTCAAACGTAGACAATTTATCCGAAGTATATATTACCTTCACTGTGTTTGCGTGCTCAAGCCCTTGTTTAGTTATGGGTTTAAGTTGTTTGAACTCATGAAACAAGTCTAAACCAGTATTTGGTTTGGAAAAAATAACAAGTGGTTTGAACTCTTAATGTGACGTTTAAATCATCAGTGAACGTTTGGTTCATGAATTCAAAATCATAATTCAGAACTATTCACGGTTTGCATGTGTTTTTTATGAGAGAAAACGCTGTAGCGAGTCACGAATTATGATTCGAACCATGACACGAATCTTCGTACCAAACACCCTAAAATCAAGGATTTTTGGGCTCAACCTCCCCTAAGTTTTCAAGGTTTAATTTTTCACTGGGAGAAACATATTTACATTTTAGAGCCTGTTTGGTTCGTGAATTAGAACCATAGGATTAGAACTATTTTTTATTTACGTGTATTTTTTGTGAGAGAAAATACTGTAACGAATTATGAATCATGATTTGAATTAGAGAACGAATTCTCTAACCAAACATGCTCTAAGTTGTTGAAGAGTTTTGTGATGGAAAATGCTTTCTTTTGCAAGGCTCGTGCCCTTTGTTCAAAGTTGCCAAGTTGGATTTGACTGCACTACTCAGAATGAGATAGTACACATAAGACTACGATAATTACATTTGTATGACGTCTAAGTTATTAAATTGTCAAAATTTCACTGGTGGAAGGGAAGCACCCCACAGAGCCGAGATAGATAATGTGAAAGTGAGAACGTTAGCTTGAATAATGCAAACATTGATGAGAGTCTGTGCCCTGGACACCAACAACTTTTAAAAGTATTGATTCATCTTTTTTATCTCGGAGTTTCTCTTATACGTCTAGAAAAATTAAACTATAAATAATTTTCTGTTTTCAGCGGTCAGATCTGTATCAAAAATTATTTATTTTATATATTTTTTTAATCTATTTAATTTTGATTAGATCTGATGGCTGAAATCAGAAATTACTAATTGTTCATTTTTGGCCCCAGAATGGGAGATCTGGGTTTTCTTAGTAAGGATGTGGAAGTGCAAGAATACTAGAAGAAATGGCTAGCTACCTCTTGAAGAAAATGAATTACCACCAACTTATAATAATAATAACTGTTATATATTCTTGAACAACAATTTCCTTTACCTTTTATTATTATTATTATTATTATTATTATTATTTTGAAAAAAAATAGGTGAATGGCTAAGACCACCTATTTTAAATTAACAGCCGATATTTTTATGGCCAAACTTTTTTTATAAGGGAAATCGCCTTTTTTCAGTGGTCAATAACTTATATACAATAATTTATCACTGATAAATCAGTTTATAATTCATTATCAATAATTTGTCACTAATAAATTGCTAATTCATCAAAAATGATTTATCGCTAATTGATATTCATCAAATATTTATGATAAACAACCAATTCAATTAGTGATATGCCGCCAATTCAATTAAAAATAAATAGATTTATTATTAATTTACCATGATTAATTACGAATAAATGACCATTTTCTTAATTTTATAAAATTCCAGTCATTTACTAAAAAACAACTCAAGAAATGGCCATCTTTGCGCATATCCATTTATTTTAAAAGAAATTTTCTTTGCTCTCTTCAGAGACTGAATTAACGCTAAAAGTTGTAACTATTTATTTATTTTCTCAACTTTGTTTTTTTTCCATTTGTTAATCAATGGGGTATATTGAATTGACTGCCTTTGGCTTTATATATAACATCCTCCTTCTCTCAATAATAATAATATTATGCCTTATTTATTTCATTCATTCGAGTTTAAAATTTGAGTTTTGCTACAATAAAAAGCTCTCAGAAATAGTCACATCTAACTTTTTTACTACAATAAAAAACACTCATATAAAATTATATCTCAACTCAAATTTTAAACTCAAATCAACGAAATAAATGGGGTCTTACTAACAATAATATTACTATCGTTACTCATAAAGAAAAGTAAAATAATAATAGTACTAATACTGTATATCTTAGACAAGACTACACTTCGTTACAAGTTGACAGTTGACCTTTTTCTTTGCGTCAATTCAACAAAAAAAAAAAAAGGAAAGGAATTATGGATTGACTCATGACTAGTCATACAAATTGATCAACCGAAAATAGTAAAAAATATGTCAATATAAAAAATTTAAAAAAATATATAGACTAAGTTTTAGTTATGGAAATTTATAAGTCATAATTTATCAAGTTATGATTTATAATCAGATAAGTTATGAATAAATTTGTCAAGTTATGATTCATAACTAGACAAGTTATGGATAAAAACCGTGAATTATGGACAATAACTTGTCAAGTTATGGTTCATAACCAGACAAGTTATGGACAAAAATAATAATTTGACCTATTTATTAACTTATGTAAACTATTGACCTATTAATTTTAATTCATCTCAAGTCTTGACCTATTTTCCTCTTTATGGTCAACTTGGAAGTCATACTACTCCTTTTTCTCATTGTGGACCGCCTTTTATTTTCTCTTTCAAAGAGCTAATTATTGTTGATTGCATTTATTAAGGGAAATCGCCTTTTTTCAGTGGTCAATAACTTATATACAATAATTTATCACTGATAAATAAGTTTATAATTCATTATCAATAATTTGTCACTAATAAATTGCTAATTCATCAAAAATGATTTATCGCTAATTGATATTCATCAAATATTTATGATAAACAACCAATTCAATTAGTGATATGCCGCCAATTCAATTAAAAATAAATAGATTTATTATTAATTTACCATGATTAATTACGAATAAATGACCATTTTCTTAATTTTATAAAATTCCAGTCATTTACTAAAAAACAACTCAAGAAATGGCCATCTTTGCGCATATCCATTTATTTTAAAAGAAATTTTCTTTGCTCTCTTCAGAGACTGAATTAACGCTAAAAGTTGTAACTATTTATTTATTTTCTCAACTTTGTTTTTTTTCCATTTGTTAATCAATGGGGTATATTGAATTGACTGCCTTTGGCTTTATATATAACATCCTCCTTCTCTCAATAATAATAATATTATGCCTTATTTATTTCATTCATTCGAGTTTAAAATTTGAGTTTTGCTACAATAAAAAGCTCTCAGAAATAGTCACATCTAACTTTTTTACTATAATAAAAAACACTCATATAAAATTATATCTCAACTCAAATTTTAAACTCAAATCAACGAAATAAATGGGGTCTTAATAACAATAATATTACTATCGTTACTCATAAAGAAAAGTAAAATAATAATAGTACTAATACTGTATATCTTAGACAAGACTACACTTCGTTACAAGTTGACAGTTGACCTTTTCTTTGCGTCAATTCAACCAAAAAAAAAAAGGAAAGGAATTATGGATTGACTCATGACTAGTCATACAAATTGATCAACCGAAAATAGTAAAAAATATGTCAATATAAAAAGTTTAAAAAAATATATAGACTAAGTTTTAGTTATGGAAATTTATAAGTCATAATTTATCAAGTTATGATTCATAATCAGATAAGTTATGAATAAATTTGTCAAGTTATAATTCATAACTAGACAAGTTATGGATAAAAACTGTGAATTATGGACAATAACTTGTCAAGTTATGGTTCATAACCAGACAAGTTATGGACAAAAATAATAATTTGACCTATTTATTAACTTATGTAAACTATTGACCTATTAATTTTAATTCATCTTAAGTCTTGACCTATTTTCCTCTTTATGGTCAACTTGGAAGTCATACTACTCCTTTTTCTCATTGTGGGCCGCCTTTTATTTTCTCTTTCAAAGAGCTAATTATTGTTGATTGCATTTATCCAAACTTAAATTTTCAATCTCCACAAACATTTGCATGATATTCTGCTCAAAGAACAGTAGATATTCAGATATTTTTTCTCCTTTCCCTTTTGCATGTTTATCGGACAAATATTTGTGTAGTAAAATCAAGGTTAACCCTATAAACGGTGTCTGAATTTTGGTGCAATCTCACTCTAATTTTTAATTTTAAAAGTCCTAAACTTAGACCTCAATTTATTAGTTTATTCCAGTTTGTCTTTTTTATTAATTGGGTGTTAAAAAGGGAATAAAGTACTAATTTTTACATTTTTGTGTCATAATCTGTATTTCGTGTACTATTAGTAAAATACTACTTTCTATTAGTATTACGCGCATGTTCTATCTTTCTTTTTGTACCCAACCGATCATAAAAAGGAATAAAATTGAAATAAACATGTAAAATTAAGGATGAATTTTATGATTTTTTAAAATCATGTCCATATTTGGCGTACTATTAGTAAAATATTATTTTCTATCAACCTAATGACTCATGCACATATTCTATCTTTTTTTTTTTTTACCCAATTGATCATAAAAAAGATTAAAATTGAAACAAACTGATTAAATTAAGGATGAGTTTTGAGATCTTTTAAACTTTAGGGTCCAAAGTAAGACTGATGATAAAATTTATGGACCATTTTATAAATTAACCCTGAAATCAGAGCGTGAATTTCAAAATTTTCTTATTTGCGATCTTGTCAAACTAAAACCTTCATTCATGTAATACTTTTTGAAGATTTAAATGACGTTGACGAGTTCGCTTTTCCTGGATTTTCTTCTAATTATTATGTCACTAATAACATAAGTTTTAAAAATAATGTCGTCGCATTCAGCTTTAATTTTCGTGTATATATTTTTAGGTTCAATTGATTAGTAATTGGATGTTTTGAGTGCCACAATTGAAAATATTTTTAAAACTTTTAGCACTTGTGAGGCGTTGAGAATATACTACAGCAAAAGTGAGTTTTTTTTAGGGTGCGTTTAGTTGAGTGGAAAGAAATGTAATAGAATAGAATGAAATCCAAATATGACGTTTAGTTGGATCTATAAAAAAAAAAGTGGTCATTCAAAAAGAATGACTATTCACCCATTTTGGGTGAATAATCATTCATTCATCACACGAGAAGAATAGTCATTCCAAGCTATTTTCTTCATTTTTTTCTATAATTGCCCTTCAATATTATAATATAATCACAATATATTATATAGTTGTTATATCTTATAATATGTAATATAATATAATGATATAATATGATATGATATAATGCAATATAATATATAATATAATTATAAATTATAATAAATTATATATTATTACGTAATTATATCTTATAATATAAGATATAATAATATTAAAATATAATATAATAATACAATAATATGACATAATATAATATAGTTGTAATATTGTAAAAAAATAATATCATGATTATATTAATAATTTTAATATTATTATTTTATTATATAATATGATCTTATTAATTATACTATATTGTATTAATATAATTATGTTTATTATATTAATAATATAATAATTAATATAATTAAATAATATTATAATCTTATAATTTCAATATTATTATTTATTATAGTGTATTACACAAGTTATGACTACATAATGTATTAATTATAATTTATTTATTTAATATACATAATTCTAATATTATTATCTATTATAGTGTATTACACACGTTATAACTATATAATGTATTAATCATAATATATTTATTTAATATAATATAAAATAATATATATTATATTATAACTATATATAATATAAAATAATATATATTATATTATAACTATATATAATATAATATAATATAGTTATAATTTTTAACTATATTTTAATTGAAATATTATTATTTATTATATAATCTTATAATATATTTCATAATATTATAATTATATTAACCATTTTATTATTATATTTTATATCATAATCATGTAAATATTATATAATAATAATTATATTATATTATATTACCAATTATATTGATATATAAAATATTAGTGTTATATATAATATAAGGGTAATTTTGTTAACATAAAAATATTCTTGTTCCATTTTATAGTATTGTTAAAATTACAACCAAACAAATGAATCAATTTTCTTTTTCATTCCATTCCATTACCATTCTTCTTCTCATTCTCATTCCTATTATCATTCCCTCACTGCAACTAAATGCACCTTAAAGGTCTAAATTGTTAAGTTTTTCTGGTTGTGGACCAAAATTGTCACGACCCCAAGGATAGGACCGTGATTATTGAGATATAATTAAAACAAATTAACTTAATTAAACTGAATTAATTAAGGAAAATCCATGAAAATAAAATAAAATATACAAATACCAAAATAGATATTAAAATATATTGCTCCAGGTCTTTCTTTTATAAACAATATTTAAAACTGCCCATAAAATCTAAGGAAAATAGTACAACTCTAGGATAATGTCGACCAATACAGTTTATATATAGAAATACAATATATATCATAATTAAAAACTGTAAATTCGAAACAAACTAACCACTTCGAATCTTGCACCTTCAATCCATTGACATCCATTCGCCATGCTGTAAATCTAAACCGCTAACTCTGGAGGGGGGTTTAAAACATTGACAGAAGAAAAATGCGCGGAAGGCCCAGTAGGATATAATTCTATAAAAATTTAATAATTAAAGTACTCACGGTCCGAAGACATACACCCGGAATCAATCGTCCTTTAAAGAAAGAAAATACTTACGTAATTGTAGCAAAATATCCGGATAATGAAAATATGCAAAGCCATAATATCACCACTGACCAAGAAGTGTCTCGTACGAGTTTCGAGACCTACCCCCAAGGATACGATTCCCATATCCCGATATCTGTGGCCATCATACGTTTTATCATTTCTTAAAATATCTCATTTTAAGAAAGAAAACTCTTTAAAATCTCATTTCTAAAATATTAGAAACTCAATAGCATTATTCATGCTATTTCCTTTAAAATCATTTATTTCTTTAAACATGTTTTGTGTTTAAAACATTTCATAGGCAAAAATCATTTAAATCATGGATATCAAGTATATAGACAAGAATATCCTACCTCTCGAATATCAAACCTGAGCTAGCCTTTCATTATCCTAGCCTCCGCTTTCCTCAAAACTTTTAATCTGATCCTTCAACTAACATTATCACAAAATAAAGTTTTAGGACACAATCCTCATTCCTAAAACAAATCAAGTTCAATTATGTTTAATTGTTTCCTATTAGTGTGACTTGACTCAAATCTAAGTTTCACAAACGACTTTATAATTCAATTTGGGGGTTCTTTAAAAATTGAAATCCAATTCATGGGTTTAATTTTCC
>NW_010357682.1:467219-475753 GCF_000414095.1 Morus notabilis
ATATATACATATATATATATATATATATATATATTTATACTGGTCTTTTAGGTTGAGTTAGCAATTTGTGTGACTAAAAAACTTGTCATGTAAGTTGGGAGATAGATTTAATGGAAAATTTATGTGCATAGGATATTACCCTTTTTTTTTTCCTTTCTTTGTTTTTTTTTGTTTTTTTGTTTTTTAAAGAAAATTGATGAGAAATATTCCCTGTGATATTGAGGAATAAAGTGAGGTCAACAGAATATAATGCGGCGCCTAATGCCAGTTTAAGTCTTGTGATTCTTTGTAGGACAAGTAAAACCAAACTCTCAAGAGTCCAAAATACAAAGACTTGACATCTGTGAGTCCATTTTGACCTTTCTATCAAGTACACCGAGTGCAATGCTCTAATAAATTCATGATATCTTCTACCAAATCTATACACACATGATAACATATATATTGTAGGTACCGGTTTGAGTCTTTTAATACTGTGTAAGATAATATAAATAATACAAAAATATAAAATAAAAGAACATAAGAGAAATAGTATCGCGGTTCGGTCACAACTTACTCCGCGAGGCCACACCCAAATGATGAACAATCCACTAAGAACTATTTTATAATTCAATTTGACTTAATCTACCCGAGACTCTCTTTAAGAAGACGCCTATGAACTTGCAATTTTCCAATGGACTTGAACAACGAGATCCCATCGACTTTTTAACATTGGAATCCCTCCAATTAAGTTTTTCTCCCGAAAAACACTCAAATCATCTCTCTGAATATAAGTGCTCACCCCTGTCTCACAACCCAGAAAAAACTAGTCACCCTGGTGTACAAAGACTCAAGGGACGCTTTGAATAAATAAGTAAAGTGTGAATAGCTTGACAACCTCTTCAATTAATTCGCTGAACCAAATATGTTATAAATCCTTGTTGCAACAAGAACTGCAACACAGCTGTCAGAGTTAGCTATACCAAAACAAGTCCGAAAATCAATCTTCTTAAATCCTAAAATCTTTCCGAAACTGATATACGAATCTGGATACATTCCTAGGAGATAGAAAAAGATCATCCAGCTACGGAAACTCAATCAAATATCAATCAAATTACCAATTATCAATTTACCATCTTTAGATCAATAGTTGACTCTTAAAAACAGAAACTATATTCAGTTTCCAGAAATGCAATAACTTTCCATTTCTCACAAATCTTCTAGGATACTTCCTTCCTTCTATTAATCCCTAATCTTCTAGGATACTTCCTTCCAAAAACTGATTTCTATCAAGAAAAGAACAATCCATATTCAAAGCAATCAAGCAACCAAAAACACATCCGATCTTCTCTATAAACACCAGTTGCCAAAAATACTTGGTTTTGAATTTTTATAATAAATGCCAATAAATTGCCAACTAAAGTCCTAACATATATATTCATGGAATTATCTATCATTAATATATATATATATGTATGTATACGTGTATATATGCATGGTATTCATATAAATAGCTTAATAAATATTAGTGGCCTCCACTATGTGCTCCGCCTAATTTTGGTTCTTAGCTAATTAACCCATGTGCCAACCCCACCAGCGTTTGATCAGTTTTCTTTCTTTGGCTTAATATTTAATCAATTGGACAATTACCCCAGTTTTGTAAGGACAATTTTCCAAAACCATCTTTTTTGTACTTTTATGTTTTCATTTTTAATAATTTTCAATGTCGCTTGTGGGGCAGTGTTGCCCTTTTTGTAGACTGCTTCTGATAGACAACATTTTAGGCCCCATCCAAACCATTAGTTTCCTAAGAAATTTATGATGACGAAAAGAAACAATCTGATGAATCAGTTCGTTAAAAAAGCAATACTGAGATCAATATTATATTGTTTCTTCCATTAAACATTCCACACTTAAAATTGTTGTTTACATTCGAAAAGATGACCTTTCCACATGCATTAGCTAGAAAACAAAACAAAACAAAACTTAATCTTGGACTTTCCTTTCTGAGTTTTGTGAATTGAATGATCATAATTCAAATATATATATATATATATATTACGATGTTTTTTCTCATAGAAATTTAATTTTTATTCAAACCTATAACGAAACAGCCAACAGCCAACGGAAACGTCTTAATTTGTGCTTTGTTATAGTATGGATTAATGATTCTGATCCACATATATTTCAGCAGTTTATACAAATTTTTTTTTTTATAATCTTGTATATATTTGAGACGAGCCAAAGCCTAAAACCTCCATAGCGATGCTTAGGAATCAACCTAACGCTAAAATATTAAATTGAGATTTCCTTTAAATCCTGTCTAGTAAAAAAAAGAAAGTGATACCGAGGAAGACAAATTTCTTCTGATATATATATATATATATGTGTGTGTGTGTGTGTGTAACGGGAATTGAGCTGATCATGTTATTCTATATATACTTTGTCACTCAAAAATGTATTATCATATCATCCTACGTAAGATTCTGGTTGTTCATGCACGTAAAATGTGATTTTCAAGTGTTGGATATACGTAACTGGTAGTTTGTTCTCAATTCAATATATAGGCGAATGATACATGAAAGATACCTGAAAGAAAGTCTCAAAAACCTGATAGAAAACTTTCAACAAAAAAAAAAAACTGATATAAACCAACAGATTTCACATAATATTTACTCATATTACAGATTTATAATTTATAGTAGAATTTCAGCTGAAGAAGAATAATAATATGATGAAGAAGGGACACAAAAACCCTTATAGAAACCAATAGATTGTGTTAAGATGTGGAGCCTAATTATGCCCTAATGATTATTGCCTTAGAGGATTTCATGAATCAATTTTGATCAACCTTTTAATGAATTACTACCATGGCTGAAACATAACGTAGTTTCTCATTAAGGTGATCTCATATAAATTCGCGTGTTTGTATTTTGCTTGATTTTTTATTTATTTACATTTTTATCACTCTAGGTATGAAATTAGGGTGTCTATTTCTTAACAAATTGTACAACAGATTCGATGGAGGAAAAAACATCTTGAGTTTTTGCAAATTTTATCAAGATTTCCGTGACCAGAATTTTACTTTATTTTAACTAAATTTCAGGGGGTACATCCAACGGTAATGAATTAATCATCATCATATCTTTTTTTTTCTTTTTTCTTTTTTTGCTCCAATCCTAATTACATGTATAGTTAATTAATGGTACCTTAATTTCAACTACATTCTCCGTAGAACAATCATAAAGTAAGTTACGTTTCAAAGACTTTTGGGTCAATTTGATGGGTCCCATGAGAATGACAACTTGTCATGTGAAGCCAATAACATCCTTCCAAAAACTACATATATATATATATATATATATATATCATTACCCACTTTAGCAACATTAGAAGGACCAGTAATCACAACCGTTGAGTTTGATTACCTAATGGTCAGAAGCCACTAACGTAGCCGACTTTAGTTTAATTTCGTTGGACATTCGTAACCAGGAGGCAGGAAATCGTATTCTACGGAATCATCACATTAAATTATTAAGAAAATAAGTTAGAATAAATACATGTCTCTATTAATGCAACCTTAATTTCTAACAAAAATCTCTAAGACAATGAGCACGTCGAGTTATTGTCTTCCTCAGTCAAATCATCTACTTCTTAAATGAGGAGTTTCTTGCCCATACTCGTATCATTGCCCATATATATATGTGTGTATATATATATATATATATATATATCATTACCCACTTTAGCAACATTAGAAGGACCAGTAATCACAACCGTTGAGTTTGATTACCTAATGGTCAGAAGCCACTAACGTAGCCGACTTTAGTTTAATTTCGTTGGACATTCGTAACCAGGAGGCAGGAAATCGTATTCCACGGAATCATCACATTAAATTATTAAGAAAATAAGTTAGAATAAATACATGTCTCTATTAGTGCAACCTTAATTTCTAACAGAAATCTCTAAGACAATGAGCACGTCGAGTTATTGTCTTCCTCAGTCAAATCATCTAATTCTTAAATGGGGTGTTTTCTCTCTAGATGAGGAAGAAAGAAAACGGCCAAATGATTTAACGTATTAGGGACCATAACTTAAGTTTCTGTATGTACTGTCCCATTAGGCTCCCATTAAACCTAATTGGGTCAATATTGAGTATCCACCTATTTAGCCCATACCTAGTTAGGAGACTATTTGGCTCTCCACAATTAAACCACTTAATTAACCTAATTAATTAAATAACGTTAATATAATTATTATAAATATGTGACCCATAATTATTATTAAGAAATATAATTTACTAACATATATTGTAGGATGAAATAAGTTTTACTTACACCATCTTGACTGTAAATTAATGTTAGTGTTATATTTGATAAAAATGTGAAGTTAATATATTTAACAGGGTATTTTACCCATTTGCTTCCTTAATTTGTATGCCTTTAGCAAGTTATCCTTTAAATTTTTAATTTTAATAAGTTGCCCTTTTAATTTATAAAATTATTGCAATATATTCCATTTTGACCACAATTGTGTTAAACTAATGTCAAAAAAACATGTTAAGTGACAGCCAAAAATTTATACCAGAGCTAATAGATAAGACAAAACTTTATTGAAGACTACTATTAAACTTTTAAATTTCAGTTGTCATTTTTTTAAAAACAAAAAAAAAAAAAATTGAAGCCCACTGGGTTATAGCCGGTTCCATGCTTGGATGTGATGCATAAAATATATGTGGGCTAATGCTAAGCCTCTAAAAGAACTTTTACTTAGCCTAGTTTACTTCACAGATTAGAGTTATTAATTCGAGTTAAGATATGACATTTTTTTAAAGCTTTTCACTGTAATAGAAAAAGTTAGATGTGATATTTTTTGAGAGTTTTTTACTGTAAAAACTTAAAATTGAAAACTCGAATCGGTGAAATAAACGAGGCCTTAATATTTGAGATTTGATTTCACTTTCTTTTGAGCAAGAATTTACATAAGCAAGGCATGGCCAATGACATGGAAGCTTGCTTTGACATGTCAAGGGAAATTTAAGCTAAAATTATCTTAAATCATACTCTAGGAATAAGATTCATATGATAACTGGGTTTTTGTTCTCATTTATGTCTCTACTAACTGGGTTGTGGTTGTCTATCTCTATTTGGATTGTATTTGGATTCATGGTTTTTTTTTTTTTTTTCTTATTTGCCTTTTTCATGTGATACCTCCAAGGATGTTTGTTTCAAGGGTTCGTCTCTGGTTCTGAATAATGATTCTTGATTCTCTATAGTGTTTTTTTCTCACAAAAAATTTAAATTTTAAAAATCAGAATCATGAATTATGGTTCTCCCAGACATGATTCTATTGGGTACAAACATTACCTTACTATT
Organism: Morus notabilis; assembly: GCF_000414095.1. Classification (NCBI taxonomy): domain Eukaryota; kingdom Viridiplantae; phylum Streptophyta; class Magnoliopsida; order Rosales; family Moraceae; genus Morus; species Morus notabilis. The sequence continues at coordinate 472,574 of NW_010357682.1, forward strand.
ACCTCAACTTTCACCGTTTTCACCGTTCTGAGTCTGTCCTAAGCTTTCCTCTACATTTTTCAATATGCTGTTTGAGTAAATTGATTTTTTAAGAAGTATGTGTACTTGCTAGTCATGAGAGGAAAGTTTGAGTTTCATTTAGATAGGTCTAATAAATGATTTTTATGTTTTTCAATGTCTTTTGGAATGGGCTGAGGGAGTCTCCATTATAGGGCTTAGAGAGACAATAACATTATTCTCTTTGGCATGTAGGATGAGTTTTTCTTTAATTTTCCAACTTCATAGATGTATTTTGAATGTTAATTTCTCATTCACTTATGTATCTTTTAAGTATATAAATACATCATTTCGATTTTTTCGTGGACAAGAAAATAACTCCGTTATCCATCTTAACCCCTCACTAATATGAGATAGATCCCCAAATTGGTTCGAAGCCATATTCTAATATAATATGTGTGTGTGTGTATATATATATATATACACACACACACGCTTTTGACATGTGTACATAAAAATAATGTTACTTGGAGACGAAGTTATGATCTTAGAATTGTATAGCTTTTACACCAAATTCCCTAGTTTAATAGAGGATTAATATCATTTTTGTAATGAATTACAGGTCAAATCTCATTTTAGACGTTCATGGCCATGATCTAACAGATTATTTCAAATTAATCATTTTGTTCATCCCATACCTAAGATCTCGTTTAAAAAAAAAAAAAAAGACATGTGAGGACCATGTACAGTTAGAACATGATTAGTAAGAAGGAAGTCGTAATTGTTTCCGTTGAGATTTTTACAATCGACGAATGAACGAAAAAAAACTAATTTAGGACAATTTGGTAGATTGAAAACCTGTATTGATAAGTTTTAAAAATCAAGGACTAAAACAAAATTTAGCCTATATATATATATATGAAATTGCTTTTCTAAGAAATATTGGCCATATCAACAATGCAAGTAGAAAATTCTTCCAACCAAAAACAATCTTTAGATAAAGAAAAACCTTAGTGTGCAAGCTTGTGGGCAGCCGTATTGACTGATGTATTAAGTTTTCTCTTTACTACTGGTTTTAGAGCGTGCTCCGCACGTGTTGCCGTGTTAAAATCACTTAAATATTTTATTTTTTGCTTTATTTATACAACCATTTATCATTTGAAGGTAAATATAAAAACAATAATTTAGTGAAAGACATATTAAAATATAAGATTATAAGGAAAAAATGTTATAAGATAAGAAATGAAAATGTATTTTAAGAAAGTATTTTGTTGAACTGTAAAAATGCTTCTAAAAAACAAGAAACCAAAAAAAAAAAAAAAAGTTGACACTTGACAGAGCATGGAGCATGGAAAAAAAGCTCTTTGGTTCTTTTATATTTTTTTTACCCAGAGAACTAATTGGATTGTTTCGAGCGGAACGAACGGGGCGTGCTTTGAAAGAAGCGATTTGTTACCAAGCTATATTATTGGGAATAACGAAAGCATCTCTAAATACTCAAAGTTTCATATCCGAAGCGAGTTTTTAAGAAACTGCTCGAGTTTTAACAAATGCCGCTCTACGCGGTCGTATTAGTTCAAAATTACGCCCTCTACGCGTATATTTAACACGTTACATTCTTTTGAATATGAAGATCTAAAATTTCTTTACATTTCCTTTGAGAGTTTTTTAGTGGAGCAAATCAGAGAAGAAAAAAGGGCTTTTATCAAAATAAGCATTGTTTTGGTCGAAACTATAAAATAATAGAAGACACATTGTCTATTCCTATTTAAATGAGGACACATTTGAGAAAAATTATTTTAATAGGGACAAATAAAAAGAAAAATCACAAAAGAAATGAATAGGGAAAATATCTAAGAAAAGGAAGCAAACAATCAGAAACATAACATCGATCACGTGGAGGAAGCAGAATGAATTACAGTTTGAGGCTTTTATTTAGCTAAGAAGATTGCTCAAAAAGAAACACATTTGAGAAAAAAAAAAATTCTGTTAGGGGGATAATTAGAAAAAAAAAATTACAAGGATCACTTTTGATAAAATAAGTATACATGAAAAAATAATTAAATATTACTTTAAAATGAGGTATAGACACATTTATAAAATTTATTTTAATAAGAGCAAGTGTAATGACTAAGAAAATTTCAGACCTTAAATAATACAATTCATGTATTTTTAAGCCAAGGATTTTCTTAGAAAATATTATGTTATATTGTGAATGGAGGATTTATGGAATTAATATATGTATTCCTAAATTCTATAGCAAATTTCATGTTAAGTTCATGTTTCGATCAAGTAAATTCGATCGATAAATTCTCACCGTATTTTAAGGCGGAATAATTTTCAGTACAAGTATAGTTTGAGAATCTTAATTTCAAGAATCTCTAAGCACAGCACGATGTTAGCGGCGTATAAAAAAAAAACGCACTGGCATTTTAAAAGAAGAAAAAAATCCTTAATTGCTAGACAGTTAGGTTAAAGTCACAAGATAAATACCTATAGTAGATGGATACAATATGAGCTCGGGAGTTGACACTGTCAGAAACGTCATTCTTGGGATAGAATACAGAAAATTAAAATTTAGAATTTGTTCAGTCTAAAATTAATTTCAAGACTTGAAACAGTTTGAAATATTACGCGAGTAAGAATATAAAACAATATTGAATTATTCAGAAATTGATATTGGACTGTAAGTAGTAGATTAACTTACGTGAGCTAAACTAATTACCTCTAATCAGTATAAATTTAATCTGTTTAGAGGAAATAATTGAGGATAAGATCAGGCACGTAATCTTGCCTTAATCAGATACTTTATATAGTGAAATTTTTAGGGTTCTTGCACTTTCTTTCTCTTATTCTCGCTCATTCTCTCTCTCCTCTCACGTTCTCTCTCACACAAACCATCAATGGCCAAATACTCAAGTTAAGATTCCGACCTCCATTTTTGACACCGCCGGTGTCAATAGAAAGATCTCGACGAGCTGAGTTCAACGACATGCGGCACGACCTCCAACCCCGCCGGAATCAGCCGCAATCGCCGGCGGAAGTTCCGAAATTCCCATTTCTTCCCGTCGTGATATCTCCGCCATCCGACCTCCGATTGAGATGATTTCAGTCCCTATGGACTCAATGCACCGAGATGAAGAAAACCCATCCATTTTCACAGCTCGATTCTGGCTGGAGCAC
>NW_010357682.1:478494-492602 GCF_000414095.1 Morus notabilis
AAAGTCAAAATTAAATGGCCTGATTGAATTGGCTAGTTTTAGAAAGGCTTTTAAAGAGTATTTGAAATAGGAGTTCAAATGCTGCTCTGTTTGAAAGATATTTTTAGAACGTTTTATCTTAACTGAAATTAAGAAAAGCTTTAAGAAATTTAGTGATTCACTTATTTGAAATTATTGTTACAAATTATGAAAGTATTCTTTCTTATATTAAAAAAAAAATGTTCCGTAAATTTTAAGAAACCCCAGTAAGTACAAGTTAAAGTTTAAGTTACAGTGGCGGCCTCATAGGAGGGTCGTCACAGCAAGTGAGAAAGAAAAAGTGTTTCGAGAAACATGTATTAAAAAAAGAATTAAATTGTAGAAAAGCCTTTCACAAAAAGGAAAAAATAGTGATGTTCTTTTGTAAATAAATAAGAACATATTTAAACAAAATTATTTTGGTAAGTGTAAAATGAGGAAAAAAAGTATTTAAAAAAAACACACATTGCACAAAAAATTTAACTGTAGAAGAACTTTGAAGGAGACGTTTTTGGCTCTTTTATATATGTTAAAATATAGATATGAATGTAGATATATTTTTCAGTTAAAAACTAAAAAAGATTATAGGATTTTTTTGTACTAACACCCCCTCAACTTTTTAAATTTGACAATTTGGTCACTATTTTTTTTTTCTTAGCAATTAATCCCTTCAACTTCAAAATCTTTGTAATTAAGGACCAATAAAAAATAATGTATTTTTTTTTTTTTTTACGATTTTGATCATAAGATGTGCACATGAGCATCTGTTGGGGGCAAAAGACAATTTCACAGCCCATTTGTTTAGTTATTTGATGTCAGAGTCATCTAATATATCCGAACACAATCAAATGTGATAAATAACTCTTTGTTTTCAAGTGTCAAATTACCCTCAAAAGATGTTACAAGTGTAAGAAATGATCTTCATTATCCTCAACAGACACTCACATGTACGTCACGTAAGCAAAATCGTTAAGAAAAATAGATATTTTTGATCGGTCCTTAGTTACAAAAATTATCATTATATTCTTAAAATTGTTAATTATAGTCTTGAAGATTATCATTATATTCTTAAAATTATTAATAGAATTTCTTTCGGTAATTATCTTGGGATTAATCATTATGATTTAGTTCATCGTATCAGTGTGTGTAAAGTGTACACTCGCATAGAAAATTAAACGGTAGATTGTAGGACACAATTAGGGGTGTTCATATATATTTGAGCAATCGATGAAACCAATAAGTCCAATATAATCTGATTTATATTTAGCGGATAAACGACCTTAATTGGGTTAGATTGGATATGATTTTTTTTCTAAAAAAAAACTAACTTGAATTGAATTAGATGTTAATTTTAACTTCGAACACAAAATCCAAACCGGTCCAACTTCTATATATTATATAAATATATATTTGTATTATTAGTTCAAAATTTTAATTCTATTTTTTCCCAGACACTTTCTTTCTATGTTTTTCATTTTTTTCCTAAATATTTTATATTTATTAGTTTGTAGCTTTGTTTTCATTTCTTTTAAGTTGTTTGTTAGTTGTCCAATTAACTTTGAAGTTTGTAATCTGGAGTTTATATGCTTTTTTTATTTATAGATGTTAATTCTCTCTCTTTGTTTCAACTCTAGGATTTAGATTATGTCAAAAAAATCTAACAAATAGGTTAAATATGAAAATATGAAAATGTACGAAAAGCTTAAGCAGAACCAATTAGTCCAGTCCAATTCAATACAAACTAACCTCAATCGGATCAAATTAGATTGGATGATAAACTAATGATTGGATTAGATTGGATGTAATTTTTAAAAGAGTTAAACTCTCTGTTAGTCACTGAACTTTGAGCATTGTGACATTTTAGTCTCTGAACTCTTAATTTATGCATATTTAGTCATTGAATTTTTATTTGTCGAAAGTTTTGATTGTTCACAGTAAAATTGACAAATAATTTCTGAAATTTAGCCTAGATAATCACTTCATTATCGCATAATAATAAAATATTTTACATAAATAGTTTCAGTATGTATAAAATATTATAGTTTTTAATAGTTTTAATAGTAACAACGAGAAAGCTTGGATATAACGTAATTCTTTTCATAAGATTTTAACACGTTACGTGATGTACACAAGTTTATTTTTATTAAATTTTAAAAATTATTCATCAATTTTACTGTCAATGACTAAAACAGTCAAAAAATGAAAGTTTATGTACTAAATAGGTCTAAATTAAAAATTCAAGGACTAAAGTGTCACAATGCTCAAAGTTCGGAGACTAACAGAGCTATAAACCCTTTTTAAAAAAAAATCTTTAATTAAATTAGTTGTTATATAACCAAAATAAGTTGGATTGGATTGAATTGGATGAACCTGCTTACAAATATGGTTAGGCAGATTAGCCTTCCGGTTAATCTGTTTTCTTTCTTGAAGCTTAATACGCGTTTGATGGTTTGCCATAATTTTGACAAAGACATTTTTGCATGAATTGACAAACAAATTTAGTAAATGAATACACAATATCCTTAATCTGAAATAAATATCCGTATTGTAATGGGGATTTAATTACAGGAGTTTTAGTGCGTAGTATTATCGTTCACACGTAATGGGTTTGTGTAAATTAATTTATTAGTTGTATTCTTGGATTAGGGATAAACATTTTACTCGCAGTTGCGGGTACTTACTCTAAATAGAGCGAATATGAGGATTATTAAATAGGAATGAGGGCAGATATTAAGGTTTATAAATTCCACGAATCAAAAACAGAGTGAGGGCGGGAAAAGTGTCCTCACTCCGCTCCCGGCCCCATATACATATACATATAATTCTAAAAATATTTTTAATACAAATTTATACTATATATTATAATAGTACTTATAAAATATGGGTTTAAAAAAATTTAAAAGTATTATACTATATTACCAACTTAAAAAACTCTAAGAATTTCTAAATTTAAAAGGTATTAATGTTATGATTATCAATTTTATATTTAATTTGTCACTATTTTTTTTCTTATTACGTAAATAGGCAAGGTACAGAGAAAGCCTCTCGATGGGAATTCTCCAACCCCGATCCCAATTCTGACCCCGAATACGTGAGTATGGAGGGCAAAGGTGAAAGCGGGGGCAAAAGTGGAGGAAGCATACCCGACCGCATTCTACCCGATGCTCATCCCTATCCTGGATGGTATTCAATAGATTTGGTTGCACTTTTTCCGTGAGTTATAACTTTTGAGAGGAATGATTGTTTTAACCCTTAACACTTTTTTTTCCCCGCATGCATAAACAATAAGCATTCTACGTTATGATGCCAATTAATTAGATGAACAAAGTATATAGTAAATTTACAGTAATAATTTTAATAAATAACAGACTTAAAATAAATAGCAGTAATTAAAAATTTATATGGTAAAAAAAATTACCAGTTAAAAGAAAATTTACGTGGTAAAAAATCTTTTTACTCATCGTAAATATAAATTTAGGCGATAAAATACTTTTTACCTACTATTTACTTCAAATATTTTAAATCTACTATTTATTTAATTTAATTTTAAAAATCTACTATTTACTATAATTTATTTATTTTTTTAATATACATGTTTCAGCAACATAAGTACCAGAACATACATAGCTGTAGTGTTCCACTCAAATCTGCAGTGTCCTAAAAGTTAATGAGCACTTGGAACAACGATTGGAGAAAAAATTTTTTTTTTTTTTTCCATCCACAATGCCACATGATCAAAATTGGCGGATTTGGTAAAAATTTTTTTTTTCCATCCACAATGCCACATGATCAAAATTGGCGGATTTGGTGTCTGCCAAATTTATTTATGACTAAATTAGTTTGACAAATTCTTGATTTATCAAATTTACCACATGATTTATCCATAATCAAATTCAGTAAATCCTAGATTTATTGGATTTATTTACTCATGACTGAATTTGGAGATGATGTTTGTGTAGTAAGGATGATGTAGGGCTTCTAAATAGGGAAAATTTGTGATCACGTCTTTTTTTTTTTGTTTTTTGAGGTTCAAAATATTAAATAAGTACATAATTTAGTTAATTACTTAATAATTACCTTTATGATTTTTTTTTTACTACAAGAGCAAGTCAAAAGTTATATACTTAATTCAGATAAATAGGTGAAAACAATGCTCTAGTAATTTTTACTTAATAAAACTCAAATTTGAATTTAGTAAATCTTTTATTTTCAGCCAACTCAAACTTGAATTTACTATTATAAATTCTTTAATTACCAGATAAATAATTTGTAAATATCAAATTTACCAGGTAAGTCGTTTATTTACCAATCGACGGTTTATCCATAAGTATCTAATTTACCAGGTAATAAAATCAGATTTACTAATTAATAAATTTGATGAAACCAGATTGACTGATTAATACATTTGGTAAATCCCAATTTACCAATTAATGAATTCGGTAAATACGAATTTACTATTAAAAACATGATAGATATTTGACAATATAGTCAAAGCAATAATAATTCAAAAAAAAAATGATAGGCATATTCTCATCAAGAAAAAAAATCCTTAAAAAAAAGAAAAGGATAGAAATTAAAGAACATTCAAAAAAGAAAAGTTCCAATTGGTGGGTTATCTTGGCCGGATTTGGTAGTTGGCGTGGATAATGTTTTCTAGTCCCAATTAACGCAACTAACCATGGTTAAATACCAACCTTAGTTAGTAAACCAAACCCTAGAAAAGTACTACAGTCCTCTACGCATAATTGCTTGTAGTATATTATTGATCTCTCTCTAGAGAGAGAGAGAGAGAGAGAGAGAGATCATAACATAGAAGAAGATGATGGGATCTTTGGCACTGGGATCAGTCTCTTTCTGGGGCAGTAGTAGAAGTGTTATAAAACGTGATTATGATCATGATCATGGTCAAGATCAAAAGATGAAGATGAAGATGATGATGATGAAGAAGAGATCAAGGGTGGGGATGGCGGTGGCGATGGCGGGTGGGGCCAAGTTCAAAGGGACGCAGATGAGAGAGAAGCAGCTGAACGAGATGATAGAGAAGAAGGTGAAGGAAGCAACGGAGGTTTGCGGGGGAGACGAGAAATCGGCGGAGTGCAAGGTGGCGTGGGACGAGGTGGAGGAGATCAGCCAGGCCAAGGCTGATTTCAGGCTTAAGCTTCAGAAGGAAGATCCTCTTGAGTCCTTTTGTCAGGAACATCCTGAGACTGATGAGTGTCGTCTTTATGATAATTAATCACTTCCAATTTATCAATTTCCTCTTGTCATCAATACTATCAATATCGTTTCTTTTTTATATATAAATATATATATATATATATTTATATATGATATGCTTAGTTTTTGTAGTTTTGAATCGTTTGATTAGATAGGAATGTGATTGTATTATGACAGAATGTAAATTTAATGAAATTTATATGTCAAATCTTCTTCGTTGGTGTTGTGATTATTGCTGTTTATTATGTTTTGTTGGAATGTGATTGTATTATGACACAGAATGTAAATTTAATGAAATTTATATGTCAAATCTTCTTCGTTGGTGTTGTGATTATTACTGTTTATTATGTTTTGTTAAGTTTAAGTGTGTGAAAATCTAAACATGTCAAGATAGACGAAAAAAATTGTACATGTACATGTATAAAGATCTCAGCTGTTCAAAACTTGATAGTGATTAATTTCCCCAAAAGAGAACTTTTCAATATAATATATATATGTATATATATATATTTCTCAACAATTATTGAAGCAAGAAATTCCAAGAACCATCTAAGCTCAATAGCTTATAATGATAACGTTCAGTCTCTGCAAAACAAATCAGCCCTGCATACAGGATTTTGATTTTCTTTCTTCTTTAAGAACCAAACAAGAAAGAGAATACATAAGTCAACCACTTTCAAATGTAAACGGGAACATTAAACGTTCTTCTTTAGCATCTAATAGACGAAAACTACATCTTTTTGTCATTCTCAGCTAGCATGACACAATCATTGTTAGCATTACAAAGAACATTTCAAAACTAGTCTGAAATAGCAAATACATTAAAGAGAAGATATAGGAAAGGATAACAAAACTGAAATAACGCTTCTTTTATTTTACTCTTCCCCACTTTCTACATCATCCCCCTCTCTTTTGACATCAACGGTGAAGGGATACTCTTGATCACAGCCCAGATAGGAATCACACATGAAATAAAGGGTGTACGACTTCTTTCCGGCGTCCAAAGGAGCCGTGAAATCAAGCTTAACCTTCGACTTCCTTTGCAGAGAAACCCTTTTGATGGCAAGCAAAGAGTTACTTTTGGTATCACCAACAACAAGCCACCACCCTTCTTCTTTGGCCTTGGGATACCTGGGATTGTCCACGGGCCCGACCTCCGTCCTCCCCTCAAGATCCCTCTCGAGAGTGACTTGCAGTGTAACAACATCTCCTGCTCTCACGTTATCGCTCTCCAACACCTCGTACACCATGTCAATGTTGGGAAAACGGTTGCAAAACCTCGCGATATCCAGCAACTGCAAATCCGTCATCTGAAGCAGCTCGCGCCTGTCGCCATCGTCCATTTCCACCAAATCAAACACTGTCTCTATACCTCTCTCTTGACATCTCTTGGCCAACTCCTTTGTGAAGTGGGGAAGCTGTAGAAGCATGGAATCACGCTCCCACATGCCCTGTGTCACCATCTGGCTAACTTCCATTGCAAGAAGAGCTAGGTTCAGCCAGCCATTGCTAGAAATAACATCAACCATTGCTTGTAGCAGCCTGCTCGCAGAAAGGAGCACCTCTCGTTGGTCAAGCGCCAGATTCCCGCCCACAGAATGCCTCGAGAAGTGGGCTTGAAGTAGAGCGTTTGCTTTCACATGAGGATCCCCGCAATTTGGACTTTCAAAGGAGAATCTCTGATGATTGATCAGCCTTCGAACCACATCTTCCTCCCCAGGTCGTACCGGAAGCTGTGCATACTCTGAAGCTGAAGCAAGAATCTCTATAAGACCCTTCATCTTTGTCTTGGAAGACAAGGAAGAACTGAAACGTTCTATAGTGGCATAGCTGATATAATAATACGAGGCAATTAGGCCGAGATTCGAAGGAGAAAGGTCCATGTCATCCTCGATAACCACGCACTTGCTTGCTTCCAAATCATTGAGGGTATGTTCTACAAGCTCGGAGAGGTGGTCAGAAAGATGCCTGTGGCTAACTCCCTGAATATTGTAATAGTTGGGATTCTGCGTTAGCCTCCTGTACATAAAAGTCCATGTAAGATAATCCACAGCGTCTTGCTTGTTCTCAATAATTCCAGCAACAATTTCCGCATTCAGATTATCATGTAGGTAGTGGTGAAAATGGCTTTCAACCGGGAAAGCTTCATACAAGAATTTCTTGTAGTACTCTTTACGAGGTGCGTGGCAGAGGATGACGCATTTCCCGGAGTTATCTAGCAAAGGACGACTAGCATGACCCATCATCTGCAACAGATCAGTGACAGGGTAATCCGTGTGGATATTTTCCCGGCCATCATAATACTGTGTTCCCATCACAACCACCAAATGAGCTGACAATGGCACCCCCCAACACATTGAACTACTCATGACACACACTTGAATCCTTCCAGCTTCGAAAAGCTGTGACACAACTTCTTGATCCAAACTGGATAAGCCCTCATGCAAGTAGCCAACCCCATGACGTAAAGTGGCTTTCAATATTTCTTCATGGACTCCATCAACAAGCGGCTCAAGATCTTTCAATGACTGCAACAGAAATGGTGTATTTCCGCTACTGTCTACTTGTGAGTAGGCCACCAGATCCTCAGCTGTGAGACGGACATGCTTCCTAGTAGGAACATATACAATAGCCGGTTTGCCATCCTTGGCATGCTGGACGATTGCCGTGTATGTCGGTTTTGTCATCGCTTGCATTCTCGCTTCAAAATTACCCGCGGATGTATCCACACCCTGTATATGTATTTCAAGTGGCACTGGACGCACACCGGGAGGAAAATTGAAAAGGCCATGAGAGGTAGCACCTATCCATTCCCCAAGATCCTTCGCATTTGCAAGAGATGTGGACAGAGCAACGATGCGAATCTTGTTTTCAACCTGACTAGCTATATATCTCATTCTAGAAACTATGACCTCCAAGATCGGACCAACTTGACCCCCAATCAAGTGAAGTTCATCAATAATAAAGAGACTGACCTGTTGAACATGCTTGCGTTGTTTCCAGCGGCGAGATAAGGCATCCCACTTCTCTGGAGTACTGATGATAATTTGACCTTTCTCGAGCAGTTTCAAGTCCGTTGCAGTTTCCCCGGTTAATTGAACAATGCGCATCTTCAGATGCTCTCCAAACTTCTTCTCCCAATCACGATAACGTTCCTTAGCAAGAGCTTCAATAGGTGCAATATACACCACTCGCATACTGTCAGCCCCCTTTTGGTGATTCCTTAATATGGCAAACTCCGCACAAATGGTCTTCCCGCTCCCTGTTGGCGCAGCAACCAAGACATTGTCATCTGAATTATACAGAACGGTGAAAACCTGGGTCTGAACAGGATTAAAGTGTTTAAAATCCTTGTAAAGATCCTCATATGACGAATTTCTCAAAGCAGACACAGGCAACGGCTGCAAATCCAACAACTCTGTTGGGGGAGGATACTTTTCTGGTAAGATGAGGTGTCTGAAAGAAACAGGCAAAACAGTTTGTGACCCAAGCCACCTATCCGACACAACACGAATGAAGTACTGTGGTGGCAGAGGTTCATAAATTGGAACTGTAAAATTCAACGTGTGGTCCTCATCAATGTATTGCTTTTTCAGCATAAAATATTCATGATGGAGAATATACTCGCCATCATTATCCTCCACAATGACCCAAAAGGGCTCCACATATCCATGAACTTTGTCCTCCCATTGGAAGTCGGGTGTTATTGTGAGCTCAACCCTCAAAACAGTGCGAGTTATTGGCTGCACATGGGCCGCAAGGTCTAACTTGGGAAATTGATGAATAAACTTGTGGAGCGTTCTACCCATCTTTGGAGCTCGAATCAACTCCCCAAGCTCTTGAGATGAGAGGTCATAGTACCTTTCCCAGGCCAAGTCCTTCTTTTCCAACTTCATCAAAACATCATTTGCTATTCCATGAAATTGGCGAAGTGGTGTCTGGACACTCCACATTCTCTTGTTAACCATCTTGAACAAGTTCAAAGCCTTTTCTGCTACTTGTGCCCATCCTCGTTTCACAACGATTTCAAAAAGAGCTCGAAGAAGTCGTCCCGCACTCTACAAATAGAAGAGGAAAAATGTAAGTACTAATATATAACCGACAAAAAAAAAAAGGCACGGTAACAAAACACAAACAAAAATGAAAACCACAGGCTTCATAAAATAAATAAATAAATAAAAGAAAGGATCTGGCAATGACCTGAGTGATGTACACCATGTCAGAAGTCAATGAAAGCCCTTCAAGCTTCAGCTGTGAAATATAAGCTTGCAGCAAAACATTAATCTTCGCACTGGGCTCTTCCAGGCTTTCTTTGATGGGAATGGGAACGCGATCCAAAAGCTTTGCTAGCTCCATTTTCTCATCTTGACGTACAGTTACATATTTAAATTCCTCGCTCAGTGAGAATAGACGACAAAGTTCCGTATCCCCCATTGTTGGCTTCAAATGCTCATTATATGTAGATATTGTTCCGTGCGTAATATAATAGTAACTAGCAATGCGACCCAAGTCAGTTACCTGGAAATACCCGCTTTTCCGATCATACTTGATCAAGTTGTTTTTGTCCAAAATTGTTGCAGCAGAATGAATCTGTGAATGATTGCAAACAATGTGAGAGCTTATATTTAGCAAAATGTGAAAGCACCTATTACATACAGAACCTAGGCCTAAAAAACGAAAATAACACTCGAGGAATTACTCATAGTCTTATCATATTTCAAGCAAAAAACTGAGCACATAAAAATGTAGAAACCGGGACTGAAAAATTTACTTACGAGTATCCCAAATATTAAACATAGAACCTAGGACTGAAAACTACGCTTAAAAAGTTACCGGTACAGACTACAGCCTTATCATATTCCTAGAAAAAGACTTCAAAACATATATTAGACATAGAACCTAGGAGAGAGGACTGAAAATTACACTAAAAAAGACTGAAAATTACACTAAAAAACTACTCATACAGCCATATCAAATTTCTAGCAAAAACGCGGTAAGGGATATTAAATAGAGAACCTAGGACTCAAAATATGCTCAAAAAATAACACCTGCAATCTTGTTATATTATAGCGAAAACGTAATACATATTAAAAATAGAATCTAGCACTAAAAATCACGCTTATGAAAAGACATACAGTCTCGTCATATTTCTAGAAGAAAACGTGACAACGCATAAAAAAATATAGAGCCTAGGACTGAAAAATATGCTTGAAAAATACTCATATTGTGTCCTACACTCCAAGCAAAAACGTGACAACTAATAAAATATAGAACCTAGGACTACAAAAATTATGCTTAAAAAGGAACATGAAACAAGAAACCGAATGATGAATCAAGAGATAATGATAACAATAACAAACAAATGATTGACAAAGACTTAATATACTGCAGGGCCCGTTTGTTTCATGCGTTTAAACTCATGGTTTTAATTCTGCTACAATGTTTTCCTCTCACAAAAAATTTAAATTTCAAATGTCAAAATCAAGAATCACTGGTTTGAACGCATGAACCAAACGGACCAGCAAAGACTAGAGAAAAAAGCTTACCAAATCAGCTCGGCGTTCGCGCAATGTCATGTCCCTCTTGAGAACATCAGCTTCCATACCATAAAGTGCAGGGTTCCGTACCATGCGAACATATAGATAAGTGTACCCAAGCCATTGAATAGCTTCTTCGGCATTCTGAACAGTTCCAAGCACAATTTCTGCGTTCAACTGATCAGCCAATTTGGAAACAAACTGACTTTCAATAGGAAGTTGTTGATTCATCAAAGAAAGATAGTATTGCAACTCAGTGTGACCGGTAATAATTATGCCCTCTCCATAAGAATCAAATTGGGGTCTTCCTGCACGACCCAGCATCTGCATGATATCCAGAGGACTGAGCTCAGTCCATGCTCCTTTTTCGGGGTCATAAATCTGGGTGCCTTTGATGATCACGGTGTGAGCAGGCAGATTCACACCCCAAGCAAGTGTTGCAGTGGAAACCAGAACTTGAATGTGGCCATCCGCAAAGAGCTCCTCAACAAGCTGCCGATCAGTTCTGTTCAAACCAGCATGGTGAATTGCAAAACCATAAGGCACCAAATCCTTGAGATCATTGTTCTTCACCAAATCCGTATGTGTGTGTAGGATTTCACGGCTAGCACTGTCTTCTCTCAAAAATCTACTGAGGGTGTCATTAGCAAGGGCAGTGTCTCTTATGGCACGAGCCGTTTTGGCGGTCTCTTTCCTTGAATGGACAAAGATGAGAACCTGATGCTTGCCCGCCACAGCCATTACCTTTTCATAGCAGAGATCATTCATTAACTGAAACCTCTGCAAGGGCTTTCTCACCTGAACTCCTATGTACTGCTGAGAAAGAGGGACGGGTCTATAACTGTTGTCAAAATAGAAAAGTCCCTTCTTGTGATCAACCCGTAAAAACAGCGCCACGTCTTCGTAATTCGGCAGCGTCGCAGATAAGCCTACTAACCGAATATGTTCTTTCGTGGTTTCAATTTGCCTAACAGTCCTAGCAACAATACTTTCGAGCACAGGACCTCTATTATCATGAAGAAGATGAATCTCATCAATAATCAAAAGTTTCACAAGTTGGGTATAAGTACGGTCACCCGACTTCCTTGTTATGATATCCCACTTCTCAGGAGTTGTGACAATGATCTGAGTTTCTTCAATTTGCTGGCGAGTGAGGGACTGGTCACCACTGAGCTCCTTCACCTTCACACCATAGTCCTGCAAACGATGAGACAAGTTTCCAACAACTTCAGCAACAAGAGCTTTCATCGGCGCAACATACACAATCTTGTAATCATTGTGGTTAATCGAACCATCCTCCCTAGTCATGTGCAATCCAATCTGCTGAAGTATTGTGAGCACGGCAACATTTGTTTTGCCAGCCCCAGTGGGAGCACACAAAAGTATGTTGTCTGCCTTAAAAAGGGCAGTCTCATACACCTTACTTTGTACCCTGTTCAACTGGGTCATACCCTTGAAAGCGGGTTGCGCCCACTCAGGCATGGCGGATATTTTAATAAGTTTCTCGTCCGGATCAAATGCTTTTGGCTTCAATGCGGGCACGTGAATTTCTTCGTACCCTTTGCTGGCACGTCTAAAAGATCCATCGGGAAGGATGCACTTATGATTAGAAGCAAGCCGACCGTGTTGAAGGGCAAGGCTGTCGAGATCGAGGAGCTGCAATGAGCCCTTCAACCACCCACTCTCCGAATCTCTATCACCACCAACTCCCCTCCTGCCTCTGTCACCGTCTCCACCACTCTCGTCCTTTAACCTCCGAGCCTCTTCTCTAATGCTTTTCTCCAAGTTCTTTTGCCTCTCTTTCGCAGTCGCCCTTGTGGCGTGCAACTGATCCACAATCGCAGCCAACTCAGGACCCAAATGCACCATTTCCTCCTCGATTTTCTCCCTCTCCTTTTGATCCTCTGCCCTCGCCAGACGGGTGCACCAAACAACCTTCAGCCGGTTTCGCAGCAGAAACTTAATGAGGCTGAATTTTTCAAACTGCAGGTGCAACAGCAGCTTGTTCTCAACGTCCCTGTCATCGCTGCCTTCAGCGAGAATCTTAAGCACATCTTTAGCAAGCTCCTGGCAGTGCAGCGGTTCAATCCGCTGCTCATAAGCCTGAGAAATCTTCCTCTGCAGCCAATAAGCATCAATGTCCTGAACATTAAGGCTCATTCCCTCGTTCGCCTCCTGCATATCATCGTCGTCAATCCTACCTCCCATTTGCATTCCCCCCGATCCATTCGCCTCCGCCAAATCATCTTCATCCTCCTCGTCCTCTTGGACCATATCAAGATCACTCTCTTCCTCCTCATCCTCATTTTCCTCAAACTCAACCGCCACACCCACATCATCATCCAGCCCATCATCCCCGGTCCCCGCCGCCGCAGCCGAACCAGCAGCATCCCCACTGCCGTCCTGATAATCAGTGATAAGCCTCCCAATAGAAACCAACTTATCAAAATCCGAGTTGGAAATCGTGTTCAACAGCTTCTCAATCTCCTTCTTCTTATCGGGATTCTTCAAAGCGTCATTCTTAAGCACCACGAGGATCTCATCCGCTGCCCCGCTCACAACGTTGAGTGGCTGGCCACCAAGCTGATGCTGAATGACGCTGAGCATGGCCTCGTAAGCAGCACGAGTTTCCTTGGTCTTCGGCTGGTAAACTCCCTCCTCCGTGGAGGTGAGGACACTCTCCTCCTGAACCCGCCGCCTCTTCGCCTGGCGAACCGGGGCCGCGGCGGCGGGCTCCGAAAGCGGGTCCCGCTCCTTCTTCTTCTTCGACTTTTTGAGCTTTTCGTCCAGCTCCGGTGGCCTCCCTCGGTAAGCCCGGTCGCCGAAGTGCTTGGGATCGATTTTGCCCCAGAGGGATTCCGGCTCGCCGGTGGGCTCGTGGGTGTCGCGAGGCCGAGAGTCGGTGGTCAGGACAAGACTCGAGTTGGCCCGGTACTCGTATTGCTTGAATCGGGCGTGCGCCTCCGCGCCGCCGCCCAGGTGCGCCATTTTTTTAAGCTCTCAGAAACCCTAATAATTCACCAAAACAATGACAATAATGAGATAGAAAAAATTGTTGGCTCCAGCAACAACAGAAATTCCATGGAAAAACGAAACGAAAATTAGTACAATAGGAAAATCGTAAAAAGCGAAAAAAATCATAAACCCTAGGTTTTGAAATGGGGAAGAAAAGTAAGCGAAAACGATAAACCCTAGAATTGGAGCTAAAGAGTAGAAACGAGATTGAAAAGGAGAAAAAAAAAATCGTTAGAAAGTTTACTCTCTTAAGAAGAGGATTTCTTCTTCTTGTTGTTCTTTCTGAAGAATGATAGTAATGAAGATTTGAAGGGGAAAGAG
>NW_010357682.1:492789-528287 GCF_000414095.1 Morus notabilis
AAGAGTTTAATGAGAAATGAGCACTCTAGTGGCAGTGGCTGAGTTTGAAGTTGTTTTTATTTTTACGTTTTTTTGAGAAAAATAAAAATAAAAATAAAAACGGGTAAAAAATATGTTTAGTATAATTAAAGATAAAAAAATAAAAATAAAAATAATTTTTTAATTTAATATAAAATAAAAAATAAATAAAAAATAATTTTAGTACGTGTTTAGAATTATTTTTTAAAATAATTTTTACATATTTTAAAAGTTGTTTTTATTTTTACGTTTTTTTGAGAAAAATAAAAATAAAAATAAAAACGGGTAAAAAATATGTTTAGTATAATTAAAGATAAAAAAATAAAAATAAAAATAATTTTTTAATTTAATATAAAATAAAAAATAAATAAAAAATAATTTTAGTACGTGTTTAGAATTATTTTTTAAAATAATTTTTACATATTTTAAAAAATAAAAAATAAAAATAAAACGACGTTTGTTTAGTAAATATTTTAAAAATAAAAACACTGAAAATGATTTTTATGAATAAATTAAAAAATAGTTAAATTTTTTTTTATTTTTTATTTTTTAATACTTATCTATAATATCATAATATATTAATTAATAAATATAATTTTACTTTTTATTATATTTAAATTAATCTTTAAAAAATTAATCAAACATAATTTTAAAATTAATTTAAAAATAAAATTATTTTAAAATTAATTTTAAACGCACCAAAACAAGCATAAGATAGAAATGAATGTAACAACGCCAAAACTAAAGAGAAAAACAGAAATTAAGAGTAAGCTGGCAGGTCAACCGCCACGTGCCAGATTCTACATCTTTTTGTTTTCTTCTTCTTATTCATGTGCGTGGAAGATTATTCATTAAGGCGGTTGTCGTTTTCTTTTTCTTTTTTTTTTATATGTAGATCTTTTTTTTTCCCTTTTTCTTAAGGTTAGTAGAACCGGCTTAGTAAGAAAGTTGGATTAGTTCCCTAAAAAAATATGGGAGTCCCAAAAATAGTAATAAAATAATTTTTAAAATTTTTTATTTATAAATTGATTATGGAATGACCATCTATTACAAAAATAATAATAATAATAATAATTTACATAAATAATTTTTAATCTTTTTAAAAAGTAACAGTTTGATTTTTTTTTTTTTTTTACAAAACGACTCTCAATTTATTTAAAAATGTACAATTCCATTATTTCTGTTAAATTATTAATAAAATTAATTATGCGTAAGAATGTGATCTTATTTAATAAAATGTATTTTGATAAAATACCAGGGAAGCTCTCATTCTCTCTCTTTCTCTCTCACACATCTCACGCTCTTTCCCCGCCCCTCTTTCTATGCTCTCTCTCTCTCTCTCTCTCTCTCTCTCTGGAGTCCTAGGAAAGAAGCCGACTCGGCGAAGCTCTGCCTCTTTTGCGACCAGCACATCCACTCCGCAAACCTCCTCTCTAGAAAACACCTATGATCCAAGATCTGCGACAATTGCGGGTCGGAGCCCATTTCCATTCGTTGTTCCACTGAGAATCTAGTGCTCTGCCACGACTGCGACTGGGACGCCCACAACAATTGTCCCTCCGTCTCTACCTCCCACGACCGGACCTCTCTCGACGGCTTCTCCGGCTGCCCCTCCGCCCTCCAACTCGCCTCCCTTTAGGGCCTCGACCTCACGGATCCGACCCGACTCAATCCTAAGTCCGGATCGGGAGAGCTCGGTGGATTGGGGTTTCAGGACGTGGTCGTGCCGGGGGAGGATCAGAATGGCGTTGTTTGCAAGAGGAAGAGGAAAAAGAAACGGGTGATGTACAAGCAGCTGGCGGAGCTGCTGAGGAGGGAGTATTTGTTTGTCAGCGGCAGTGGAGAGATAATGGCGGCGGAGGAGGAGGAAGCGCTGTGTTTGGGGATTAATGGAGATGATCGTGATGTTGAGGAGAGAAGCTCGATGGAGATGAGCGGGACTACGGATCTAGCGATGAACATCGCTGGAATTTGAGGATTGATGAAACTGGGTTTTGCAAGTTGAAGATCCCAAATCCCACCCACGCCGAACCCAGTCGTCAATCGCGTCTCCCCGCTCGTCGCTCTCGCGAGCTAAAAAACCAGAGCTAAAAAGGGAAAATTATTCTAGGGGCATTTTAAGTCATTTTACTGAAAAAATGAGGTCACGTGACATGTTCTCTTTAAAATTTAACATAATTTAACGGAAATGACTAAACTATCACCTTATAAAGAGGTTGAGGGTCGTTTACTAAAAAAAATTAAGGACCAAACTATCACTTATTAAAAAAGTTGAGGATCATTTGTGTAAATTATTTTTAAAAAAAAATTAAATAGGTCATCGTTCTTTATAAAAAAAATTTTAAAAAAAAGTTATTTTATCAATTTCACTTAATGAGATTTCATTATTTTAAAGTTAAAAAAAAAACAACCCAATCAAACACAATTTCACTCATATGGCAGTTTTATTTTGCATTAGAGAGAGTATGGCAGTTTTATTTTGCATTAGAGAGAGTAAAAGTTATGAGTGATTTCATTTTTCATTTAATAATGTGTTTACTTACAAAATCATTAAGGGTTCGTTTGGTTCATACGTTTAAATCAATAATTCTTGATTTTGACATTTAAATTTTAAATTTTTTATGCAAGAAAATACTGTAACA
Organism: Morus notabilis; assembly: GCF_000414095.1. Lineage (NCBI taxonomy): Eukaryota > Viridiplantae > Streptophyta > Magnoliopsida > Rosales > Moraceae > Morus > Morus notabilis. The sequence continues at coordinate 495,450 of NW_010357682.1, forward strand.
AAATCAAAACTATGGGTTTAAACGCATAAAATAAACGAACCCTAATAAGCATTTAGAGAACCCTACGCAAGGTAAGAAATGAGGAAAGAGAATGTCAATCATATCATCCTAATATTAGTAAAACTAAAAAGGTAATGAGGTTGTTTCTCATTACACCATCTAATAATTAAGTAAACACTAAACATTTAAAAGGACATCAATTATTCATATTCTTATTATTATACTTTTCTTTCTAATCTCATTGTCTTTTCTATTATATTCTTTTACGGTGTAGTAAACGTCCATATTATAGTCGAATGGTCTTTCATAATACAATTTTAAGTAGTTATATTTGCACCCCAAAAATTAATGGATGTCCCCACTAATAAATGTTTATCTAATAAATATTTAAAAAATCTATCCTCTTCTAGATTTAGTTTTCATAATACTAATTTAACCCTTTCATACCCCCACCTAATTTTAATATTAATTTAATTTATAAAAATAATATAATTCCTTTTAACTATTAATATTATATTTTCTTTTTCAAAATTAGGACAATTCTCTTTACCTTTATTTATTAATTATCTTCGCCTTATCTCCTCATCCTTCTTCTTCTTTGAACAAGGAAGTACAAGACAACTCTCTAAATTTGATCCTCACAAAGCTGCTCTTTTGATTGTTTTGGCTATTTTATCACGTTAGTATAAAACAAAACGTGGGGTATGTTCTATTATTCCTTTAAAAAATACTTTCTAATTATAGTTAATTTGTTTTATGCTCTTTTATTTTTTTAATAAATATTATGTCCGTTTATAATTAATGTAGGGGTATGTTAATAAGTTTTAATGTAAGTTTAATACATTGTAAAATTGTAATAAATATAAAGTATAAATGAGAGTAAATATAATTATTCTATTTATTGATTTCAAAATTTAAATCCAAAACCAATATCCTTAATCCTTAAGATACAAAAAATGAAATGCGAATTAAAGGAGCCCTAGTAAAGTTGGGCAAAGCAAATCACATGAGACACGTATTCTTTTTTGTCTAATTTAAAACCTCATCATTTGATTTGAGAAGATTTATCACTAAATTAAGATTTAAAAAACTTTGTCAAAATTAAAAGATCGGGACTAAGTTGTAACGTACTTACTAATCCAACCCTATATGTAATAAATTTATAATGTACTCGCAACTTATTTCCCGCTCAAAATGAAAAGATCAAGAACTAAATAGTGGAATGATTAGTCTCTGATCTTTGATTAGCGAAAAAAATCCATGATCATTCAATATTTCACATATATCTATATATTTTTATATGCAATATCAGATCAAGAAATTCAGTTGCACATACATAATTTTGAGGGCGCGTTTACCAAACCGTGAAGGAATATAACAAGAACGGAATGGGATTGAAAAAGAAAAGAAAAGAAAATAATTAAAGATCACTCATTCCTTTTTAAGTGTTGACTTAAATATTAGATGATGTAATAAGAAACAATCTCATTCCATTTCTTATGTTTATTAAAATTAAGAATAATAATGTTATGAATTTAACCACTAAAATACTCTGACACAATTTGATAACCATTGACTATATAGTAATTCACTAAGAGTAGATAAATAAATTTAACATTATTCCTTTTGACAAGAAATTGATACTAAAAGTAGTGTAAGAATTGACATTCTATTTTCTCATTCTCTAAATTATGTGAGACCTACTAAATCTCTATTACGAATTTTATATGTAAACACATTATTAAATAAGAAAAGAAATTTTTGCTCACTTTTTCTTTCCCTTTGATGCAAAATAAACATGCCATTAGTGTTAGGTCCAAAACTAATAAAAAACAATTAAGATTTTAATTGAAGCAGTTAGTATGTTACGTGCAAATCGAGTTGGATTCAATGTTGTGAAGACGATACAAGCGTAAATCCATAGTTTTTAAGTTAAAATGTGTCGATTTGATCAGATGAACACGAACACCCGTAAATTACCCAATGTAGAAATCTAACTAAAACAATTGTGATCAATCCTATTTTTATCTCCGAACTACAGGCAAAACGATATTTTGGTACATGAATTTCGAAGCGTCCCAAAAGACGTTCTTGAGTATCCGTTTAGTTGGAGGATTCGTTCTCTGATTCGAATCATGGTTCATGATTCGTTACAGTATTTTCTCTCACAAAAAACACACGTAAATAAAAAATAATTCTTATCTCATAGTTCTAATCCATGAACCAAACAGGCTAAAATCATACCATACTTTGCCCATGTCAAAAATGTCAAGTTTTTAGCAGGAAGAGGAACCTTAGCGCCATATGATGAGTTCTTATAATATTTAGGGCAGGCTTACGAAGCAACTTTTGCACCCATTAAAAATAAAAAAATAAAAAATAAAAACCATAGAGGGATTCTCTAAATTATGTGAGACTTACTAAATATCTATTACGAATTTTATACGTAAACACATTATTAAATAAGAAAAGAAATTATTGCTCACTTTTTCTTTCCCTTTGATGCAAAATAAACATGCCATCAGTGTTAGGTCCAAAACCAATAAAAAACAATTAAGATTTTAATTGAAGCAATTAGTATGTTACGTGCAAATCTAGTTGGATTCAATGTTGTGAAGACGATACAAGCGTAAATCCATAGTTTTTAAGTTAAAATGTGTCGATTTGATCGGATGAACACGAACACCCGTAAATTACCCAATGTAGAAATCTAACTAAAACAATTGTGATCAATCCTATTTTTATCTCCGAACTACAAGCAAAACGACATTTTGGTACATGAATTTCGAAGCGTCCCAAAAGACGTTCTTGAGTATCCGTTTAGTTGGAGGATTCGTTCTCTAATTCGAACCATGGTTCATGATTCGTTACAGTATTTTCTCTCACAAAAAACACACGTAAATCAAAAATAATTTTGATCTCATAGTTCTAATCCATAAACCAAACAGGCTAAAATCAAACCATACTTTGCCCATGTCAAAAATGTCAAGTTTTTAGCAGGAAGAGGAACCTTAGCGCCATATGATGAGTTCTTATAATATTTAGGACAGGCTTCCGAAGCAACTTTTGCACCCATTAAAAATAAAAAAATAAAAAATAAAAACCATAGAGGGCCAAGTCTAGGATACGAGGAGGGGTAAGAGCGATCTCAGCTCTAAACTCAATCATGTAAGCTTTGACTTCTTGAAAAAGAGCCACAAAACATCTGCAGATCAATCTTCCTCCCAAATTAAAACAAATGTAGCAACAAATTAATATGAAACCACCATAAAACGTCGATTCATATCATTTTGAGTTGCAAGGGGCAAAGTGAAACAATCCCTCTTCAGGGGTCAAATTAAAAATAAACCCTTAAAACAATTGCAGGATGGACAACTGACCCAGGAATATGCCATACAGGGATCTATAGATATTAGTATATTGCACAATAACCGTTTGTTCAGTGATCTCATGGCAAATGAATAGTTGCAAGGGGCCAGCAGGCAAAAATTCCATAATCAACTCATTTGAAAAGAAGACTTAAATTAAATACATATTGTTGGAGACTTGGTCTACAGATTGGTCGCACAGATATATCCACCAGAGACACAACATTGACTGTTAAGATACAAGAAAATTAAAATTATCAAATTTATAAGTCCTAAAACTGAAGCAGGAAAAAAACAAAAAACAAAAAACAGAAACAATAGACAAAAACAAAAGGGTTGGGGAAAGGTATCCACAGAATACCACTTTTCCGCAAATCCTCCCCGCTTTTCAAGCTCCTCTAAACTTGGCCTCGTATACTTGAGGTTGCTGCAAGATTGACAGGAATATTCGTCAAAAAATTACATTAGATATTCGGCAAAATTACAAGTCATCAAAATAAAATTGTTGAATCAGTGTCACAGAATGTAAGCACTAAAAGAATGATGTTTTGATCTCGTAAAATCTATTGCCTCCTTGAAAAGACACGGAAAGATTCTCAAGTTTGTCTTAATTCACATGTTCTAATTTATCAAGAAAAAAAGAAGCTTCATTCACAAAGGACAAAAAGGTCACACCCCTGGAATTTCAATGGAAAAGACGCATCATAATTACAAGTACAAGAGACACTGAAGCAGTGTGAAAATCTTATTCAGAGCAATGGTTAAAGTTCTTTCAAGTCTCATCAATTAATTAGATGAATTAAAAATATCATAAGAAAGGAAAATTTATTTTCATCACAAAGGCGCATATTTTCGAGGAATTCTGTATTACCATGAACAAGGCTGAAATCTGCCTTCCAGCAAACCATCTCCCATGCATTGCACGCTGAGCAGCTGCAGCTGCTTCTGCAGTTTCAAACCGCAAATAAACACACCCAGCACTGTTTCTGCACAATAAAACAATTTGGATTGAAAATCTTGAGATAAAAAAAAGCATTGACACGAGAGAGGAAAACTTGAACAGGCAAAATCAGCAATGGTAACCAATTCAAAACCCCTTACATCGTGAACAGACTTTCCCTTTAAAGGTATTTTAGCGAATGATTTTTAAATTTTTTTTGGTTTTTAAGAAACCACAAAAATGGGAAGTAGCGCATCATTAACACCTCAGAATAGAAAGCTTCCAAGTTGGCTAATCTTCAACTGCATTGCCTATGAATTTTCTTTTCATCAACTTGAGTAATATCAGAGCGCGAGAATTTGGATGAAGTTTTCCCAAAGATGGTGAGGCATCAAAGTATATCAGTGTTATTTCTTTTCTCTCTTAAAGGGAGGGTAATTGTTGTTTGAGACCAAGCAGTCGAGTGGATATAAAGACCCTTGATTCACGAAGTTATTTTCAATAAAATCACAAACTCCCGTTTATGCTATTTTTAGATTAAGCATATATGGCGGTCAACATAAAATAGTTTAAAACATGCAACATAAGGATTTTGTATAGCACTTCTAATAAGACTTGTGAAAATGAGAACAAATATGAGGATATAAACAAAAAGGTTTATAATTGTTGGCAGGCTATCTTCGTTATATACTTACTTGTCCACATAAATATGTACCACCCTGCCACATTTAGAACACTCTTCCTCTACGTCCTCTTTAATATCTACATCAAACTCTGGATCAGTCTGAAAAAAAAAAGGGTGTGATCAGTTTCTTTTTCTTTTTCTTTTCGGCTCTTTAGCCCTCTAAACAGAGATAAACCAAAATTGACAAGAAAACCACGAACCTCTGTGGCAGGATCAAACATATTGTTCAGCAGTAGACATTCAGTAGGACTTCCAACAGGAATCGTGGCAGCAACCGGAAGAACTGGTGCAGTGACTGCAGCTTGTCCATTAATTGGCAAGTTCATCACACTTTGATTTGTAACTGACCCATTCAGAGCGGGCACCCCAAGAGACCCCACCATACTGAAAAAGTTAAAACAAGTTAAAGATATGGCTAAGACAAATCAAGAGGAAAGAGAAAGGGAAGTCAAAGAAGAAGATAAGACTTAAACCTTGTGGCAATACCAGAGCGGTCCAACTTTTGCATAAGTAATGCTCTTGATTGAGCATTTAAAGACTGCAAAGAAAATATCCATACGTAAAAAAAAGGACTTGATTCCATCACAAATTTAAGCGTTCTTTGAGAATCAGGTCATTGCTGATTGACTTAATAGATCAGATGCTGGAGACACCAAAAAAGTCCCTGGTTTATGATGACCAGACTTTGTAATCACAAGTGTTTCAAGGAATAAAATTCATATTCTGTTTTGAGCATTGGTAAATTGATGAATCAAAGGTCACAAGTACAAAAACAAGTCTGAGCAAGTGAGTGAACACAGAAAAAATACACGGGGTTCCTAATAAGTTCTTTAGGAGCTCGCAGGAATGGAACAATCCATTGAGACTATTGCCCTCTTTAGGAGCTTGTAGAAATCAAACTATGTATAACGTGTGATGAAAAAGTGAATTTTTCTAGAGCTGTTTGCATATATGTTTTTGTGCCTCCAACATGCTTTGCTAAACAACTACACAATTTATAAATTTCATGATGTAGCATGAAACTAAATTATAACTTGTTAGGGGTAAAACAGCTAGGACAAAACACTAACTCCAGTTCTACAGAATCTACAGCATTTTGACACATATGCATTCATGATTTTCATAATAAATTTTTTTATGATTTGTGACATTGCTCTTTTGCTAAAGGGTAGGGAAAAATAGCAGCAAATCTTATGTATGCATAAATTAATGTCTATCTAATATACTAAAACAAATTAGCTTTACCAAGCCACCCCCTTCATCATCATCAAAATCTGCGGATTTTGCTCCAGGATCTTGTGTCCCAACATGATCGGTTACAGATGAAACCTACACAGCCAAGTTAAATGGACATCAGCTGAAATGGGAGATGATAGCTACTGATGGTCACAAAACAAACATGGACAACCAAACAAGAAATCAAAGTATTACAACAACATATTCCAACAGAATTGAATATACAAATGTAGAACTTGACAAAGAAGAAAGAGAGGAGACGCTACCTTAATAGTACGACCAGCTATCTCCAATTTTCCATTCAAACTCTGAGCAGCCTTTGCATGTTCTAGTTGGGCAAACTGCAAAAGAATGAACAGATGAACACGTGAATTCTTGCCATAGATCGATAAAAATTTACTTAAAAGAAGCACGTTATCCGTTATCACTGACTTGAACAAACCCAAAACCCTTGCACTGTCCTGTTTCAAGATCAAGAGGAAGTTGCACAAGCTCCACGGGACCAAATGGTTCAAAAATCTGAGCAATCAGCACAAGAAAAAGATGTCAGGAAAAAAGTTCAATACAATCTTAAACAAAAACATCTCTAACCACCATTTTAAACATAAATTTGAGAGTCAATAGCTTGTGGTTGCATCTTTTGGACATGAAAACACTAGCACACTTGCATGATTTATCATCTTACAGGCACAATTTATCTCATATAAAATGCTATCCATCTTCCTTTAAAATTCTCTTTCTGCTTAAGGGCAGTGTCCCAATACTCATTTTGCCCAAAAATATTATCTTCAAGTTTATAAAACCAAAACACAGTACACAGTCGCAGTACCTCTCTAAGGTGAGCCTCAGTCATGTTAAAATGTAAATTCCCGACATATAGTTTTCTGTCAACTGCCCCATATGGTCCTGTCCCACCTGTGCCTCCAGAAGAAGTGTTAGATTGAACAAGGTTCTTTTCAGCTTCTGAGGGTTTCACCATTACAGGTTGTCCAAGAAGTAGTTGGCCAGAAAGTGCTATTGCCATTGGTACAGACATTGCATCATAAAATTCAATATACCTGCAGTTTCATCAAGGCCTCAAATAAATAAGTTTTCAGAACATACGTAACAGGATTATCGCAATCAAAACTTACAATGCCTATAGCAAAGAGATGTAGAGAAACAAAAACTCTAGTGCAGAGAGCTCAAGCTGAGTTTCTTTAGATGAATCTGATGACCCAGGTAAGAGAAAATGTTAGATCATCATATCCAAATACAAAAATATTAAAAATATGCCTAAAAAAAAGTCATCGAGAATACTACAAATAGTTGGTTTCAGGGGGAGAGGGGAAGTTAACAGCGGACACTTATCCACTCTACTAAGATCATGCATGTTTTTGAATTAGTTCCACAAACACAGTGTTTAACAGTGTGCTTTTGACTAAAATCCATTATTAAAAAATATTAGAATCTTAAACGTGTAAAACTCCCCTTCCACGCTCCTTCCCTCAACCCAACCCCCCCCCCAATCTGAAGGAGAAAAAAAAAAGCGAATAGAACAAAGGAAAATAACAGTGCCAGTCAGATCTGGTGTCAGAAATTCTTCAAAAAGATCAAAGTTGACCAAGTTGATTCAGTGCCTTCCATAAAATTCCAGTCCATGATAGGACGACCATAAAATTTGGCAGGACAGAGGCGCACACGGATACAGAATGGTGCCCTAAACACGAAGAGGAAGAAAACTGGAAAGAGGATAATTTAGGTTCTTGTTGTCTACCTTGAGTACGCAGCATGAATTGATTAAACATGGGTGCAAGGTATTCCCATCATCCCTCATCATTATCGCATTGCTAGTCCATTTAAGAATACAGTTAAACTTGATTCTAGAAAACCGTCACATTAATATTTGCTTTGCAAACTACATGCACATAAGATATGGCAGTTGGAAATAAATGCACATACCCAACTCCTTTTGAACGTCTAGAATTCCTATCCATGATCAGTCGCACATCCCTCACCTGAAAATAGTGGGAAAAGAAGCTGTAAGATCAGAGCATATAAAAATCTCGTAGTTAAATAACTCATATAGAGATCTTTGAGACCTCCAGACTACACATTGAAGACCTAATTGGGTTTGCTCAGAAGACAACCACCGAACTCCTGTACATTTCACTCACCCCACTTATACAGAATGTTGACACACAAGAAACTTACTACACTACTTGTAACTGAAGGCAGAGGAGCATTAACTGCAATAAGAAGTAAATGTATCTCATTACGTGCATCCATAGTGATAGCATTTCATGATTTCATGCGACAAATTGTACGTGTTCTTACACACATACAAAGATCACACATCCAAAATGCATATATACAAAATGACGCAGAGAGGTACTACGAATAGATTCAATATAAACAAGTCCCAAATGACTAAAAAAAGAATGAACGTACAAATTATTAAATGCTTCGCAGAACCCCAAAGAAATAAGAAATAAGGAAATGATTTCACAAACCTTGCCCGCTTTAGAGAAGAATTCATAAACATCTCTCTCGGTTGCCTTCAGCGGCATCTGTCATCACCAAGATCCATCATGAACGAGCCAAAACAAGCAGAGAAAACAGGGAAATCAAAGTGAGAAAGAGATATTTATGATGAGCAAAAGAGGGGGAAAAAGAGCAAGTTACAAACCTGGAAAGCAAAAACAGTTCTTTGATCCCTTTCTGGATCAGCTTCAGGCTCCGTTGCTTCTTTCTTGTCCTTAAATCTCCTGCCAACCATATTTTATTCAACAAATTAGTAACAAAACGTCCAAAAAGGAAACCTCAAATTTCAGCAGAGTTGTCTTCTTATCACATCTGTATCGAATCGTTTCGGAGCAACTAGAATTTGTTTTAAACAAGCAAAAACAATGTAAACAATGGATTTTTTTAACTGTGTTCCCTGGGACTCGAACCCAAAACTTAATGCATTAAAAGGGCAGTCTTTTTTCCAACTTAAAAAGCCAAACAACACGATGGTGGACAAGTATAGCTCATAGTATCCCCAACCCAATGATCCATTTTCATCGTCACTAAACAACTTAGCTTCCGTTTACAAACTAACTAAACTACTCACATTTTGTAGATAAGCTCAAACTTAACCAATGGAGAAGTCCTACATCATTAGCAATGCCCATTTGCTGATAAATTATAAGGCATTATAACAACTCTCTAAGCCGAAGACAATACTAAATTTGAACCAATGAACCATAACAAAACGCTAAAAATTTCACCAAACACAAAATTCAATTCAAAAACAGAAAGAAGAGATCAAGTAAGAGCTTTATTCATTACCTGCTCTCTCTCATCTCAATCTCCTTCTCCCTCTCTTTAGTTTCCCTATCGCGATCAGACCGGCTCTGGCTCCTCCGAGATCTCTCCTCCCGGACGGACCGGCTCCGGCTCCTCCTCGACCGCTCTTTCTCATCCCTCTCCCTGTCCCTCTCTCTCTTCTCTCTACCCTTCTCCTTGTCCCTCTCTCTCCTCTCCCTCTCCTTCTCCTTGTCCCTCCTCTCTCTATCCTTATCCCTATCCCTATCCCTATCTCTATCCCTACTACTCCTCTCTCTCTCGCGCTCTCTCTCTCCATCTCTCTCCTTCTCTCTCCCGCTCCGATGGTGGTGCCGATCCTTGTCGCGGCCATTCTCGTGCTCGCTCTTCGACCTCTTGCTCCGCCTCTCGTCGTCCTCTTCTCCTCCTCCGCCGCCGCCATGGACGTCGTCGGCGTGGTGGTTGTCGCCATCGTCGGCCTCTCTCTTCCGGTAGCTCTTCTCGCTGCCTCCTTCCTTCTTCGTCTTCCTCCTCGAATCGCGGTCTTCGTTCTCCTCCACCGTCTTCTCCAGGTAGGCGTACTCGTCGAATTCCATTCTCTCGCCTCCGAAGCCCGTAATCTGAGCTACCAAGCTAGGGTTTTGTCAAAACCCTAGATTTTGCAGAGGGGCAAAAGGAGGGGAAATAGAAGCAAATCTGCGAAAATGGGGAATTTGTGAATTTCTAGGGTTTTGTTCGTTTATTTGTTGTCTCTGTGGAAAATAGCGGACTGGTTTTTATTTGCTGCCTAAGCTGACGTAATAGAATCTAGAATATGGACTAAGGATGTAATTTTGAACATTTATGCTGGTTTTTTTGGGGTAAAAACGACAAAACTCTTTTTTTTATCTTTTTTTTTTTAGTGCTTGACGACCCGTACGTTTTACACCCCTTTTTAATAAAACTTTTTATTCCCAAAATTACCCATTAATAAATTTTATTTAAAGACAAGAGTACCTTAAAAAAAATACTCATTACACACCCTATCTTAAAAAATATATATTGCATTTTAAAAATTATTGTGACTTATTTCTTCTAAAAGAATATGATTGGTTCTAATATAAAAAAGTTTCTAAAAGAAAATATTCGTTTTAGAGAATTACTGTCACTAGGAAGATATTAAAATTGGAAATGGTTCCTTCTCATTATGTTTGAAGAAATACGATGATTATGTAAAAGAAAAAAAATACAACGATTATGTTTGAAATCACTTACAAAGTTGCAAGCAATATAAAGGGTTTGTTTGGCATTACTTTTGGAGCTTGTTTTAGCTTTTTTTAAGAAGTTGCAGTATGTCATGGTGTTTGGTCAAGTATACTTTTGTATAGTAACTTTTAAAAATTGATGCGTCATAGTAGAATTTAAAAAGCAGGTCATAAATTATTTTTACAGAGCAGTTTCTACTTTCATTGTCTAAAATTTATTAAAACAACCTTAATAATAAAACTTAATTCTCAATCTATTTTTTTTAAGAACAATCTATCACTTCTATATAAAATTAAAATATTTTATTTTAAATGTTTATTTGAAAATTAAAAATCCATAATAATATCTTATATTAAATTTTTAATATTTTTAATGATTATCATGAAACGGATAGTTTGAAAAATAAATTGTTGCGAGTTTTAAAAATATTTTACCCTCGTATAATTTATCTCTTTCAATAAAAGAAATTTATTTTTAGAGATGTTTTAATTTCTTATTAAATATATTTTTTCGTAAATGAATGTAACGATGAAAGTAATAGAATTAGGAATGAAAGTAAAGTAACAATTAGATCCAACCAATTCAACCGACATTTGATCATTATTACTATTAAATGCTTTAAGATATAAAGGTGATGATGCGGTAGAAATGGAAAAAAAGAGTATGATGAGAAGATGACATATCAATTTATGGCGTTAATTTCAATAATAGTACTACTGAGGAAATGATTATTAATTTTAGCACAACTTTTGTATAATTTCACAATTAGCATCGCCATGTTAGTAAAAGTGAGACAATGTCATTTTTACTTGAGTTAACATGACAATTGTGCCTCATTTTAATTTTAAAGCCTTGAATATATATTATGAAGCCTTTTATAATTCAAATATTCAAAGTAGAGAGAGGAGGAGGAAAACAAATGCGGGTGTGCACAGAGACCAATAAACCCCAACGACCACCACCGTCTACCACATTGAGTACCGACGAACTCGTAACAACGAGAACCCACGACAGCGAGCACCCACGCAGTGAGAACCCACGTAGTGAGAACCCACAAACCCAAAATCACGCGGCGAGAACCCACGAACCTTCACCAGAGAAATCAACGCCTAACCCATAAGCACAAACCGAGGAAACCTCACCCTCCTAACATTCTTCGCTGGAGAAATCAACCACGAAACAAACGAGGTCAATGACGGATTCCGAGACAAAGGTGAAAACTTTATTGGCTTTTCTTGTTTATTTTTTTTTCTTAGGTATTTATTTTTTTTTTTTTTTACCATTTTTTGTCGTCTTATAAGAAAAGAAAGTCTTACAAGAAAAGAAAGGCTTTAGAGGAGGAGATAAAAGCAGATAATGTCAGTTATTTGAAATTTTTTATTGTCATTGTGCTCCTTATTTGGTCTGTGACTCTGCCTGATGGGCGGTCATATCATTATGACTGATCATAAGACAGGCACAGTGTGTGGTCATAGTACTATGACCGATGGTCATAATTCTATGGCCGATCATCAGACAGGCAGGCTCATAGTGTGACTGCCTGACTGATGAGCCTGCGGTCATAGTATTATGATCGTCGGTCATAGTATTGTGATCGCACTATGTGACTGTCTTATGACTGGCCATCAGCCATAACACTATGAGTGAGCTTGCATGATGGGCAGTCATAGAATTATGACCGTCGGTCATAGTACTATGACCGCTCAATGGTCAGACTCTTAGTGTGCCAGTCATAGTACTTTGATTAACAACTTTGTTTGCCTTTCTTGTTTTTTTTGTATTTATTATTTTTTTTTACCATTTTTTGTCATCTTAGAATAAAAGAAAGGCTTTGGAGGAAGAGATGTCGTTGATAGAATGTGACATCATAGTCAGACGATATCTTTACAGGAGCTTCCCCGTCTTCAACAACATATCTTAAGGAAAAACGGTTTCCTTGTGGCCGAATCTCAAGCACATTTCTCACCAAATCTATAAGACCAATATAAGTTGTGTTGGTGGGGACCAATATCACTTTCATTTCACAACCGATGTATCTCGAAGCACAGTCCCAATATCCATTGTACTTGATGAAGACGTTCAATCCGGCAGTCATTCCTAAATAATTTAAAAAACAATAATTGTTAATCAACATGCAATTACTTATAGTCGTCATTAGAAATTGTCAGTCATAACACTGTGTAATGGCCGGTCATAAGACAGTCATAGTGTGCCAGTCATAACACTATGGGTCATTTCAGTCATAATATTATGACCGGACAGTCATATCACTATGACTGCCTTACGGTCATAATACTATGACCTGCCATTTTGACTTATATTGTTATAATTTGGCTCATAGACAATGACTCATACTGTTATGACTGACTGATCAAAATATTATAACCGGACATATAACACTATGATTCATAATACTATGACTCCTAAGGTCAACTATGTCTTTGACGTGTTGGTCGTTATAATCAGTTTACATATCAGTTATAAACCATCTAAAATCTCAAATTGACGAAGGATATTTTCAATTTCTATCACATTAAGTTCAACCCAGTCATTTTTTTCAAGTTCTATATACTAAGGTCTCGTTTATTTCACCAATTCGAGTTTAAAATTTGAGTTTTGCTACAGTAAAAAAACTCTCAAAAATAGTCACATCTAACTTTTTTGCTACAGTAAAAAGCTCTCACATAAAGTCACATCTCAACTCGAATTAAAAATTCAAATCAACGAACTAAACGGATCCTAAATCTCCCGAAAAATAAATTTAAAAAGACAAATAAAAGGAAAACAAAAAAAATTGTGTACCAACCTCGATCTGTGCACAACCGGAGTATCGCTGACGAGGGAATGAGGGCGTAGGGAAGAGAGAGACTAAGTAGAGAGATGCCAAATTTGAGAGAGAGAGAGAGAGAGCTGAAAATGGGGTGTAGAGAGAGAGAGAGAAGAATAGACGGGAGAGAATTGAGAGTTTCTTTAATGTGCTTTTAAATAATAATTTTGACCTAAGTGACATAGAAGTTATTTTACCTCACAAATCTGTTTGGCACATAAATCTAATTGTAGAGAAGGATTGATATCAAGTTGTATCCCATATAAATATCATTTTTCATTTTCTATAGGAGAATTGAGTTTCATTCCCCTAAAGATTTATGCCCATTATTCATGGAACCCACCAGTTGATGTTGCCTTGTGTGATTTGTGGGGATAAACAGGAGTGCTTATTTTCCATATCCTCCAATTCGTAATGGCGATGATAATCTAAGTTGTGACATGAAATGACACAGATCCAACACAAAATATCAAACACCTTGATATATAATGAAACTAAAAGTGTGTTTAGAACTCGTTTTAAATTAATTTTATTTTTTGTATGAAAATAAAAATAAAAACGTTTTCAATCTCAGACAGAAATTATTTTTAAAAATGTGTTTGATAATTTTATCAAGAGATTATTTTCAGTATAAAAAACTAATTAATGTGTCTCTCTCTACTCGAGAGAGGAAAAAATAAAAACAAAAAATAAAAAAATGACTAAAAATCATTTTTCATTTCTCTCTCATTTTACACTGAATCAAAAAATCGTTTATCAAAAAATCATTTTCATTTTTATTTTTTATCTTTATTGTGTCAAATTACGTTTTAAAGACGTTTTCATTTTTTCTTTCTCGAAAAACGTGAAAAATAAAAGCGAAATCAATTCCAAACACGACCTAAAACTTGCTTATCTTTCATAATTCTACCCATGCCTTCCGTTTTCTTAATGGTCTCGAATAATAAGAGTTAGAGCTTTTGATTTCTCACACTGTCATCATTACAAGTGGAGATTTGGTACAGAAGAAATAGAGAAAATAAGAGTCCATTTGGTAAAGGGATTGAAAATCATAATTCAGAACTATTCTCAATTTATGTGTATTTTTTGTGAGAAAAAATACTGTAACGAACCATGAACCATGATTCAAATCCCTTTACCAAACGGACTCTAAGAATCACTAGAACGGTAGAATTTTTTATTGTGCAAATAAAGAAACATTTGAGCTACTATTAGTCATAATAATATACAAATACACTGACAAATGAACTTTAGGTGCCACTTATTCCCAGAATCCTAACAAAATATTAGTTAAAACACTGAAAAATAAAGAGAGAAAATTGAATAGATAGATAGTAGTACAAATAGATCTTAGAGCCTAGGCTATGAACAATCAACCTAATTTTTAATTTTCAATCACTCCGCTCAACAGAGAACAATTTGATGGTAACAGATTTGTATATAACTCTCTAAAAATACCTGAAATGCTTCAAATTTTTGTGCCGTTACATCATTCTGCTCAAAGGAATTATTTGATTCTGTCGAGAAACCCTCTCTAAAGGAGAAATAACTTGCGGCATTGTCATACCCCCGGAAACAATGATCTCTGCGCCGCAACCCAAGAATAAGAAAAATGTAAGAAAGAAGAAACATGCGATAAAGAATCAAAGATCGATTTTAAAATGCTTTAATAACAGTAAGTTTTACATTTGTGTTTCCTTTTGCCAAAACACATTAGTTTGACTAGTGGTTTTGTCTTACAAAAAGATGAATCGGAATCGTAATGAGAAAACATTATCATGAACCATAAGCAATTGAAAATCCATATTAGCTGTCAGTTATTTATAACACAAATTTTGAGCTATGGTAGTTGTAGCAAAAGTGCAGCTGATGTTATTATAAGCAAAACCAGAGACTAGAATGTTGATGATCCACTAAGGCAGACCACCAAAATAACTACAAGTTCACGAAAAAGTGTCCAAAAATCCTGAAGCAATGCTCTAAACGGCCTTTTAAAGTGAAGTTTCTTACACTAATATAGTACGAATTGTTGTATGGCTAAATGAGTCAATATTTTTCCCTACCAATATAGATCAGAGGATAATAATATTATCACAAAATCAAAGCTTAACGCTAATGTTTGGAAGGATGAAAACGAGGAAGGAAGTGGGAGCCGGGGGGAAAGGATAATTGGATGGAGAATGATAGAGTACCTTGGTTGGTTAAAAAGAGAGAGTAAAATGAAACATTTAATAAGGTGGATAAAAAATTATTGTGCGTCCCACAATTTAATCCTTTCAATGTAGGATGAATTTTTAGGTGAAGAACATAAAACCATTTAATAGTAACCAAATTTACTTTTTTGTCCGTCCTTAGGAAAATATAACAAGTTGATGAATAAATAGATATACAGTGCAAATCTCTCGCTTTCTTTCCTTTCAACCTACCAAATAACCTAAGGGGAAACTTTTTTTTTTTTTTTTCTAACTCTTATATGTGTGTGTGTGTGTATTTTGCTCAGAATCTCTTATATATTTTCTTTCCATCTGTTTTTCTGTCCTTCCTACCAGGCAGAGTGTAAGAGAAAAATTGCCGGACTCTTTTACCAGTTTAACAGGGGGTCATAACAAAGGGTAGAGAGAGCAATAGTTGATAAGTAGTCATACCTATGCCCTCTCGGATTGATAGATTTGGTCTTATGATCTCCTTGGAGTTGATCAGGACTATATCACCGATGTATAGATGATTCGTTGGAATAAAAACACTACATAACTCTTCATCTTCATTATCCTTCTACAGGAAGACCATAAAAAAAGAGCAATATAATTTCTGTTAAACTCAACCCGCACACAACATGCTTAACATGATTCGTTACATGAAACCCACACGTTGAAAAATAGCATTTGTCACCTTAAACTTAACTTCAATATGTTATCATTCCACCAAGTATATATACACACACACATATATATTATCATCATCAAATAATGTCACGTCAAACAAACTTTGTGTTACCAGAGTTGCTAGTAGTTTGGTCTTGCAAGTAGTTATTGCACTGCAACTGGTGCATGGGCCTTGATTCTCGAAATTCATCTACATATCTCAATAAGAAACGGAAGCTTTCTTTTCCTTTGTTTGCCATCGTCCTGTCCTACCATTTTGTCCAGATTTATCTTTGTATATATCTATTTGTTACCTTATTAATATTCCTGGGTCACACTATTTTTGGATTCTTTAGCATCATATTCAATAAAGTGATTAGCCCATCAAATTGGGAATTTTTTTCTCCAAAAATATATTCTGTTATTGCCTATTTCATATATTGACCACTCTGCCAACGACTTACTGGTCTTATAGATAAAGACTGCTTCTAGTTTTCTATACCATTATATGCTTTGTACTCGAAGATCAATTATAAGTTGTTATCCAACCATACAGATGGAACAATTGAAGGTTCAATAAAAATGGTAGTCAATTTTTTAACACTTGGAACATGGAATAATAAAATTGTATCTTTTATTTCTTCTTTTTAAATAAGAAAATGTAATTAGTGTGCATAAGATATCAACCAAAAGTTGGAATAAGCAATATGTCGCATATAAAACATATAAACAAGAACATGAAGGATTGGAATGCAAAATCATCATTACCAAAAAAGAGGCAAACAAACAAACAAAAAAGAAGGAGGGAAAAACCAGTACCTGCAGGGTGACAGTGGATGTAATAAAACCAAAAGCATATTCACCAACTCTTGGGTGACGAATAATTGCAACTTCTTTGAAAGCCGTGGTATTTTGGTCTGTGACAAAAATAAGGTAAAATATCATATTGGCATCTATATATCAAACAAATATCAAAATTGAAGACGAAAAAGTGAATAAAAAAGAAAAAGAAAAAAAGGCCAGGGAGAATATTCTATGCAGACCTTCTATATTCTACAAACAAATCCAAATTTCTAAAAAAAAATTATAGGCATTCCAATGGAGATGGATAATGGACTACTGTTCAGGAAAAATCTAGCCTCGGCAACTTCTCTCCAAAATTTCCACCTGATATGACGCAGATCTACTTTTCCCAAAGTTCGTTGTTTTGACAGATAACTAGATCAACTAAGTCCTCCCAGAGCCGAGTTAGCTAGTTTGACTTTTCAAGTGGGAGCCTGAAAATTCTGAATTCTCAATTGAGGAAAACTTGTGGAGTACTTTTGATTTCATTAGATACAGCAGCCTATTAAGACTCCCATACTAAATATAACAGCCATAAATACTGAGAAGGAAGCCATGCATAAGAATTTCTAAATCCCTCCATCCAAAATCATGTATTTAGCCACCAATCAAATATGGAAATAATAATATTTACCTGGAGAAATCGCAGCACTTATTTGTTTGGATGCGGAATATATATGCTTAACGAAGGGCATTCTCTTTATGAACCATTCTCCAAGTGAGAAAACAGCAGCACCCATCCATGATGAAACAAAAACACCAACAAGGAATACGAAGAGAAGAGATGTGACAAACCCAAGCCCTGCATTTACAAACCAAGTGTTTTGACACATAATACCGAAACAGAATATAAGAATAAGTCAAAAACACTAAACAAAGTGTCATATGAATCAACAACAATCAAGTCATAAAACATGTAAAGTAGGAATAATCGTCTCTCTAAGATTTAGCAGTCATGGTTGAGTCGTAGAATGTAAAGCACGATCATGAATCATAAAACGCATGGAAAACAAGCAATCGCAAGTACATATTATAATCCAGCACTGGCGACCTATGAGACTAACCAGGGAAAAACCCTTCCTCGAGGGAAAATCAATGGAGTTGCAAATTATTGTTATCCTCTCGAGCCCAAACTCCAAAAGACCGCCAAATTGGCAACACAACCTAATACAGTCAAGGATCCTGATTTCTGGCACGCTGCTGATTTTTTAACTATATTTCTTCCCCTTTTATCCAAAATTATGCTTCAATCCCCAATGGTAAAGGTTGATTGCCACCTTTCTTTATCAATTTCAGTAGGTTCACTCAATTTTTCTTCTGTAAGAACTTTCAATCCCTCCACTTAATGACTTTAATTGTTATATCAAGAGGCACTGCACGCAATTAGATCTTTACTTAAAATATAAACTACTTTAAATTGGCAATCAACAATTACCATGGCTCAAATTCTATTGGAAGTGCACTTAACAAAACTTCCTCAAAATGGTACTCTAGACCAATGTGTTTATTTGACTCTAGCTTTGACAGATAGTTTCCTTCTTATGGCCTGCATATGCAGGAAGCTCAACAAACTACTAGGGTGGTTTAAAAATGAATGGTTTGCAAGGTGACAGTATAACTATTGTCTACTTAGCAAACAAGTTACAAAAATAATCTTCCTTACAGTATCTGAACCTTCATCTCTTCATTAGCACCTTACTTTAAAAGATAATTCCATTACCATCTTGCTATAATTGTGCTCTTAATTAGAGCAATAATACCAAATTTAGTATGCCTTTGAACCTTGAGATGTCTCTAATTAGTTTCAAAAATAAGCTATGTCAAAAAGCAATCATCAGAAATATGTCTCACATAGTTAATAGTTGATATGAGCGTTCTTAGCTCCAATCTAATCATGCATTTAAGACTTACCAAAAATGTCAAAGCCAAGTTGCTCATATAGTGGACTGAAGAAACCATCGACAAACTCAATAAACCACCAGGTGATGAAAAATGTAACTGCAACAGGGAACAGAACTACGCTGCAACGTCAAAAATTTTAAGAGACATTAGCTTTTGAAGATCATTAGAAAATAGTCAAACGTTATAAAATCTCAAGCAACAGCTAAGTTTGTTACCATCCAGTCATAAACTTCTTGGACACCCAACTTTGGAGAACAAAACAGCAAGCCTGTACATAATGGAATAAGAAGATCACAATAGGAAACAAGACGACGTCAATGTAACAATAATGGGAATATGGTGATACAAACTTGGGAACTTCCCCTGTAATGTAGGTGTTAATACGCTTCAACAGGAAGCATCGTAAAGCTTTTGGACCAATATCCTAATTGTACAAAGTCTCAGTTTAATCTGTGCATTTTTTCTTGCTTGATACTAGAAATTAAGTTATGTAAACCTTCTTAAAGCATACACTACTCCAAACACAGATTGGTTTCATAGCTGTAGTAAAGAAAAAAAGTAGATGCTAAAAGGAAAGTGTGCATTGCCAACAGCTTATTGATAAAGTTCAAACCATCTGAAGGAGTCATAATATTTAAGCATCTCTTTGGGTCAAACTAAGTCCAAACTCCAAAGTGGCAGCGATGATTATGGGACCTCAAACGTCACTTTTTTCCTTCAATAAACCACTCACATGTCTGGATCCTTACACGGTGCTACTTTGTTAAAACAACTATAAGTAGGACTCTCAGAGGATTTTATAGTATTGTTGAAAAATCTATAACCAAAATCTTACTTCCTTGAACCGTGCAAAAAACAAGATAAACCCATTCATCTAAAAAAATATTCTCAGCAAAAAGCGAAGGCCGTCGCAAATGATTAAAAATTTTCAGGGAGAAGCACCATGCTCGTGCTGTTACTGATTCTTTGTAAATTATGCCATAGCTTCAGTTGAATCTATAAGTAAAAGCCTGTTCTCTTCGTGTTCGAATGTCCACCGGCAAAACCTAAATGGCCAAAATACCCCTCATCTTCCAAAACAACGAATCAATGGGTACTTTTTATTTTCTTTGCTCCTTTACTTTTTCCTTACTTCAATACTACATTACGTTCAGTACTGCTCTTTAACAATAAATAACCTATACTACAGTTCAGAAAACAAGAAATGTCTCCCTTAATTCTGCTTCCTCTTTTTTCTTTCTAATAAAGTTTGCATCTGAAATTCAATCTATAATTCCTTATCACATATTTCAGTAATAATTTCAACTTGCTGAGCATAAAGAGAAACACAATTACAAAATCCCCACCCGTTATCAACCATAACGCAGTTTCTTCATTTTTTTTTTTTGTTTCTGCAAACTAAAGAAAAATAACAAGTCCATTTCCAAAATCCCACATTCTTTAATTCAATCTATAATTCCTTATACATAAAATTTTGCATATTTCAGAAATAATTTCAAGTTCCTGGGCATAAAGAGAACCCACAATACAAAATTCACACCAGTTATCAACCATAAGACAATTCTTCGCGCGCGTGTGTGTGTGTATATATATAAATAAATATATATATATATATAACATACATATTGCTAACTAAAAGGAAAGAAAAATCCATGTCCAAAATCCCACATTCTTCGGAATGCCTCAATTTGAATGAGAAATAAAACCCAAAAAAAAAAAACCCCTAAAACTTGAAAATAAATAATTATGATAATAACAATAATCAGCGAATTGACGGTGGAGATGGAAAGAGGGCGATAAAAGGACGACCTTACGAGTGGACATGTTAGGCGAGCTAGGCGGGGATTTGGCTGGATCCTCCGGATCTTGTTCGCCATTTTCAGCTTGACTCAGCGGAATCGAGGTCGACTGATCCTTTTGTTCCGCCATTTTCTCGAGATTCTTCTCACCACCACTTTCGCCCCCACAGATCTGTGGACTTGAACTTGGCTACACAACAATGCCGGAGAAAATCGGGTCAAGAAGAGAGAGAAAGAGGAGAGAGAGAGAGAGAGAGAGAGAGAAGAGAGAAGAGAGAAGAGAGAAGGAGAAGACGAAGAAGGAAAAATAGTAGTGAACTACCCTGCAGAGAGAGAGAGAGTCGGAGGAGGCTTGGGCGTTAAGACAAAAAAATAACTTTAATTTGATCCACAAACGTTTTATGAGTACTTTCAGCAGTAAGCAATGGGGATGTTTATGCATTTAAGGTTTTTTTTTTTTTTTTGCATTTTTTTTTTTTTCATTTTTTAGGTTAATTGATACAGTTTAGCATAATTTCTTATGAAAAATTTTATTTATTAGGAGATTTTTTCGGTAGTCCGTATGTCTTGAAGAAATTAAACTATAAGTAATTTTTTATTTTTATCACTAAAATTTGATTCAAAACTATCTATTATTGTTTCGTTTACTACCAGTAGAAAATCTCATTGTAGAAGGATCTTATTTATTATTGTTTGGTTTACTACTTTACTTTAAAACTGAAAAAAAAAAAAAAAGAAGAAAGAGTGGTGACTTCTCACCTTATATTACCCTGAATTGAATTACAAAATAGCGTGATGTAATTTTCAAAAAAGAAAAATAAAAGTGTGATGTTGATTTATGGAATAGCCATTGTGTTAATGATATTCTTTATATATATATATATATATATTAGTGGAATGATTAATTTTGTACATTACGATATATAAAATCGGGTGGGTGATATATTGTCATATAGGGAATGATGGTGGGGATGGGATTGGGGTGAAGTAGCAGTAGCTATATCGCTGCCTGCCATATATTTTTAACAAATAATGCAGCATACTTATATAATAAGGATAATTTAGTAATAGGATCGAGAATCTCAGAGCCCATTTGATTGGAGAATTCGTTCTTTGATTCGAATCATGATTCATGGTTCGTTATAGTATTTTCTCTCACAAAAATACACGTAAATCGAAAATAATTCTAATCTCATGGTTCTAATCCATAAATCAAACGGGATTAATTGCACCATAAATTATTAAGAGGACGTCTGTTTTCTGTATTCGTCTATGATTCTAAATCATAATTCATGATTCTCTACAGTGTTTTTCTCTCATAAAAAATACACGTAAAACGAAAATAGTTCTGAATCATGATTCTGAATACATGAACTAAACGTCCACTAAGAATACGTTTGGTTCATGGATTAGAATCATGAGATTATAACTATTTTTCATATACGTGTATTTTTTGTGAGAGAAAACACTGTAGCGAACTATGAACCATGATTTAAATCGGGGTATGAATCTCTAACTAAACAACTCTTAAGTGTAAAATCTTAATATGTTTTTACAATCTAAATAAGATTAGATTGCATTTAAATCTTTCTGTTTAAGGTGGAATGAAATGAGTAAACATATTTACAAATGAAAGTGTTGTCCATAGTCATGGACCACATAAAACATAGAGGTTGAGGTCGAGTGGAATGTCAAAACTTTAGGTGTGTTTAGAATTCATTTTAAAATTATTTTATTTTTTGTATAAAAATAGAAATGAAAACGCTTTCAATCTCATACAGAATTTATTTTTGAAAATGCGTTTAATAGTTTTATTAATAGATTATTTTCAGTATAAAAAAATCTATTAATGTCTCTTTCTCTACTCGAGTGAGGAGAAAACGAAAACAAAAAATAAAAAACAACTAAAAGTCATTTTTCATTTCTCCCTCATTTTACACTAAACCAAAAAATCATTTTTTTTTTATCCTTAATTGTGTCAAGCGTCGTTTTTCTCCAGTTTTTATGCTTTCTTTCTAAAAAAACGTGAAAAACAAAAATAAAAACAACTCTAAACACAACCTTTATTTACCACAGTGTATACATGCCCTTGAACTATTAGCATCGTGACGATTTCACCCCCAAATTAGTCCTCAAATTAACACTTAAATTGACAATAAATTTTGAAAATTAATGGAGATATCACAGGTTCAATACACAATTATTATTATTATTATTGTCATTTTCTATGGTGATGAATAACATTTTTCAGCTAGGGCTGATGAATAACATTTTTTCAATGTCCACGCATTGACACATCGTGTTTTTTTCTTCTGCCAATGATTTATTTTGGTTAGAAGATTTATGATTTATTTTTGTTAGAAGATTTCCTTCTGTATTGACGAGTTTGTAAGTGCCGATATGACAGTTCTTTTATAATACAATCCGATTTCATTTAAAAAAAAAAAAAGAATAGCATTTTAGGGCTGATGGCTTTTACGATTGTTAACTCCAACTTTGTGTGACACGCAAAACATCAAACATTTTACTTCTATCTTAATCGAACAAAAAAAAAACAGAGAGAGAGAGAGAGATTGAGTGCTTGGGAAGGTGTTGTTCCTTATGGGACAAAACGTTTTTTGAGTTCAAAAGCAAACCACCTTTTTTACTCATTTTTTATCCAAATGCCAACCCTCCATGTGAGCCACTTATGCTATGTTTGGTAGGAAGGAAATAAAATATGATAGAAAGGAAATATAGAAGTGATGAAAAATAGAAATGATGAAAAATAAATTGATTTTCTTTTATGTTGTTTGGTATGAGAAGATGGAAAGAAAATGAGCTTACATTCACTTGTTTAGTATTGGAAGTTAAATTGGGAGAAAATAAAAAATCTTACTCGTAAATTACTTTTATACCCTTAAATTTTTTGCTTGGATGTTAATGGAGAAAATGGTAGTTTAGTAACTTTACTCACTTTAATGAGTTATTCCCATTTTCCATCCCATTTTCTGCCCACTTGTGAAAAGAAAAAAAATAGTGGGGTCCACATGTATTATTTTTCACTATATTTTCTCTTCATTTCTCTTTTCTCTCCTACCAAACAACCTACATTTTCATTTTCCCTCCCAAAATCCCTCCACCTTTTTCCTTCCTTCTACTTTTCTTTCCTACCAAACATATTCTTAATACTCCAAAATATTTAAAAACATAATGACAGAAAAAGCTATTCAAAACATCATGACAGCTCATGTAGGCCTCGTTCATTTTACTGATTTGAGTTTTTAATTTCAATTTTATTACAGTTAAAAGCTCTAATAAAAGTCACATCTAACTTTTTGTAAGGGTGACAATTCGTGTTAGTGGGTTGTGTTCGTTCAACCCGTTTATTAATCGTGTAAAAAAATATCAACCTAAACATGACATGTTTATTACACGTGTCAAAAATGTCAACCCAAACACGACCCATTTATTAATCATGTTAAGCGTATCAACCCGTATAACTCGTTTAAATTAATATATTGAATAAATAATTAATAAAACAATGACTTATTTAACAGGTTAAGATATGTTTAACATGTTTATTGGTCAATTTATCTTTTTATTTAAAAAAAATAAATGAATTTTACCTACAAATATTAAAATTCACATTATTTGTATTTAATATATCATATAAACTTTTATGTTATATCACATATCATTAGATTACAGGTGATGCATATAGTTAATCGTGTCAATTCGCGTCGCTTTATGTTAGGAGGTCAACCCTAACTCAACCCATTTTATTAATCGTGTCAATCCGATTATGATCTAAACCCATTTATAATAAACCTAAACCCGTTAACTTTGTGTGAGTTTCGAATCGTGTCATTAGCTGGATTGTCAGCCTCACTTTTTTTACTTAAGTTAAAAACTTTCATATAAACTCACATCTCAACTCAAATTGGTGAACTGTATAAGGCCGTAGAGAAAAACCTAAACCAGAACAAAAGGAAAAAGACAATGAGGATGAAGATTTAAAACCCAGTGCCAAAAAGGCAAGGGGCATATGGCCCCAACAACATCACACCTCCAAAAGCTCTCGCGCTTTTGGTTTTGGATGGCCCAACCCAAATAGTTATTCGAGAACTCAACTATGGCAGGTAGTACTCTTTTCGTATAACCATACCTTTTGGACAATATGCGGTTGTCCCACTAGAATATTTTCTTTTAATTTTATATGTATATTTTTATTAAAATTTGCAGTTCACCCCTCTTAAAAATCTGAAATTAAGTCCGTTTAGTTGGAGGATTCGTTATCTGATTTAAATTATAATTCATGATTCGTTACAGTATTTTCTCTCATAAAAAATACACGTAAATTAAAATGATTATAATATCATGATTCTAATCTATAAACCAAACGTCTCAAAAATCTGCGCTCAGCCTCATTTTATTTTATAGTCCCTCTCGTGTTTGTATAAATGGTCTTTGAATTTTTAACTTGACAAAAATATCTCTACCGTATTAAAACGGTTGTAAAGGAACCAAATTTGATAACAAATGTAAAAACTAACTCAATATCAATTTTTGGTCAAAATTATTATAACACCCGTAGAATAATTTATTTTGTTAAAAAAAAATGAAAAATAGAGATACTCTTTAAAACACCATAAAAGCCCCAAGAAAATAGCATAAAAAGAATAAAAGGGAGAGCGAGAAAAAAGGTGATGAAAGGTATAGTTTTCATAAATATTTTCCATTTCGATATTATCTGTAGAGCAATTTACTACTCAATCGCAAACATTTATAGAATATTTTTAAAATAAATAGGGAAAAATAGAAAATTTACGTTTGAGAGTGCATGAGCATGGACATTTATCTCTTACTCTTGATAATACATTTTTATTAGTATAATTATTTGACTAAAATGGTTATAAATCAATAATAAAGAGTAAAAATCCCGATTCATACACTTTTAAGGATATTTGTCAAGATTACCATTTAATAGATGATCAAATAACCAATTTTTAAAGACTTAGATTCCGTTCATTTTACCAATTCAAATTTAGAATTTAAGTTTTACTATAGTACAAAGTTCTAAAAAATAATCACATTTAATTTTTTTATTACAATAAAAATTTCTTACATAAAATCACATCTTAAAAATTTAAATTATCAAACTAAACGAACCTAATTCAAACAGAATGTTGTGTGTTTAAGGGCGATGTTCGAGAGTGAAGGGAAAGCGCGCGTCTTAGAACGAAGACGACAGTGGGTCTTGTGAGTGGGTGGACTTGAGATGCAATTAATTTCAAAAACAAGTTTTTTTGGTATAATTTCAGATGGCATGAGTTGATGTTTGACTACTGCTTAGATCGAGCCTTACTTAAACCAACTTTTGGATTTAATTTGTTTATTAATGCATAAATTATTTACACCGAAAAAATAGGTTATTTAGAGGACATTTAGTTGGAGAATTCAAATCATGTGATTTGAACTATTTTCGATTTACGTGAATTTTTTGTGAAAGAAAATACTGTAGCGAACCACGAATCATGATTCGAGTTTTTAATAAATATGCTGCCTTTTATGGACGATAATAAATATGCTGCTTTTTATGGGAGATAACAAATATGTTAGACCCGTTTAGTTCGTAGATTCGAGTTTTTAATTCGAGTTAAGATATGATTTTATGTGATAACTTTTTATTACAATAAAAAAGTTAGATGTGACGTTTTTTAGAGTTTTTTACTATAGAAAAACTCAAATTCTAAACTCAAATCAGTGAAATGAATAAGACTGTTGTTTAATTTAATCGAAAAAAAAGTTTCAAAAATATGCATTTTTCTCTTTATCGCTTTAATAAAAAAGGCAATCCTTTCTTTATTTTTTTCAGTTATATACAAAAAACAGTCATTTTCTTTAATGGGAGCTTCTATAAACAACTAAAAATAAATTAATGATATTTTTTTTATTTTTTAACTGTTAAATTTATATTCAAAATTATATATTTTGTATATATTTTTTAATATAATGTGACTTTAATTAAAAAAATACTGATTTTATCAATATTTTAACCTACTAGATCTTTCTTTAATCTTTAATTTAACAAAACTCTTAAAGTCATTTCTCATATCTCTAAAAGGTTTTCAAAAATAAAAATTTAGTTTATTTTTTTTTCACAACTCAAATAATAGTTCGTGTTTTTAAATTATTTTTTGACAAAAATTTAAATTTAATTTTGTTTGTTACAAAACGTTTGGTTCATGAATTAGAATCATGAGATTAGAACCATTTTCGATTTACGTGTATTTTTTATGAGAGAAAATACTATAGCGAACCATAAACCACGATTCGAATTAGGGTACGAATCCCCTTACCAAACGTCCCCTCACACACGAAAAATTAGGCCCGTTCAGTTTGTTAATTCGAGTTTTTAATTCGAGTTGAGATGTGATGTTGTGTAAGAGTTTTTTACTGTAGTAAAAAAGTATGCCTCGTTCATTTCACCGATTCGAGTTTTCAATTTTAGGTTTTTACAGTAAAAACCTCTCAGAAAATGTCACATCTAACTTTTTTTGCTACAGTAAAAAGCTCACAGAAAATATAACATCTCAACTCAAATTAAAAATTCGAATCCGCAAAGTGAACGAGGTCTAAATATGACCGTTTTGGAGAGATTTTTTCTAAATTCGAATCTAAAAAGAACGTGACTTGAGTGAAAAGAACTTTACAAACGACAGTGCGTCATAAGCTGTCCGTACTTTTGGATAGTACGATGGTTTTTTTTTTTTTTTTTTGGACAGACAGGTAGGCCGTTTGTTTCGCGGCTTTGAACAGGAAATTTTGAAGGGTTGAAGTCGCTGCTGCCATGACCGCCAATAACTCCGACTACGCTTCGGTCAGTATTTTTCACCATCTTTCTCTTTTCCTTTTTTTTTTCTCATTGAATTTCTGCGTTTCTCTTTGTTGGATTCCATGTCTTGTTTCTTTCTGTTATTCCCATTTTCTTTCGTGTATTTGGTTTTGATTGCTCATGAATTCGTACTATGCGGTTGTTAAATTGGTTTCTCTGTTTTATACTAATTCTTTATCTATTATATTAGATAGATTATTTTGGGCTTTGGGTTTTCTCTTTTATCTTTTTTTTTTAAATCTTTTTTTTTTTTTTAGTTTTATTATTCGAGAAATTTACACCAACACCAGAAACGCCTGCTTCAACTGCTCAATGCTTGTTCAAGACTTCGATCCGTTAAAGCAACGATGATTCTCCATGCTCTCGCCGTCACTGTGGGTCCCATTCCCACACAAACGATATTTGTTCGCAACAGTATCATGTCGATGTACGCGTCGCTCGGCGAGCTATCGGTAGTGCGCAAACTGTTTGAGAAAATGCCTGAACGAAATGCGGTGTCGTATAATACGGTCATTGGTGTTTATAGTAGACGTGGGTACGTAGAAGAAGCCTGGAAAATGTTCTATGAGATGAGGGGTGATCATGGAATTGAGCCGACACAATTCACTTTCAGTGGGTTGTTGTCATGCGAGTCGTTGGATGTTTGTAAAGGTGTTCAGCTTCAGGCATTAGCCGTAAAGAATGGATTGTTTTTTCCTGATGCTTTTGTGGGCACTGCTTTACTGGGTATGTACGGAAAGCACGATTGGTTGGATGAAGCGATTTGCGTATTTGAAGATATGCCTCGTAAGAGCTTGGTGACGTGGAATTTGATGCTATCTTTGCTTGGTCGTTATGGTTTTGTTGAAACCTCTGTCTTTTTATTTCGAGAGCTTATAAGGACAGAGGCTGCTTTGTCTGAGTTTCGATGCTATCTTTGCTTAGTCGTTATGGTTTTGTTGAAACCTCTATCTTTTTATTTCGAGAGCTTATAAGGACAGAGGCTGCTTTGTCTGAGTTTTCTTTTGTGGGCGTGCTTTCTGGATTTTTATGCAAACAAGACCTTGAATTTGGGGAACAAATTCACGGTTTGGTAATAAAAACTGGGTTTGATTATGAAGTGTTGGTGGTGAACTCTCTCATCAACATGTATGTCAAATGTGAGGCAACATGCTTGGCAGAGAAAATGTTTGAGGAAGTGCCTGTTCAAGATGTTGTAACGTGGAATACTGTCATTGGTGCAGTGGCAAAAAGCGAGAGACCTGAAAGAGGATTAGAACACTTTTCGAAGATGTCCATTGGTGGAGTGATGCCTAACACTAGCACATATCTTAGCCTTATTAACTGTTGTATCAATATGGCGATCCCAATTTATGTAGAGGTGATCCATGCAAAAGTAATCAAGAATGCTTTTGGATTTGATGTTTTTGTGGGTAGCACATTGGTCGGTTTATATGCTAAATGTGATAACTTGGAAGGTGCTCATCGTTGTTTCCATGAGATATCCGGAAAAAATGTAGTGTCCTGGAATGCCTTGATTTCTGGTTACTCAAATAAATGCTCTTCAACATCAATTTCTTTACTACGAGAAATGCTTCGGTTAGGTTACCAACTAAATGAGTCAACATTTTCAGCTGCTCTTAAGTCATTAGCAGCATTAGAACTACAACACCTTCATTGTTCGATCATAAAAATGGGTTATCAGAACAATGCATATGTATTAAGCTCTCTTGTAGCCTCATATGCCAAAAATGGTCTGATATCTGATGCCTTGGCCTTTGTTACAGCTTCTGATAGTCCTCATCTAACAGTCCCCTTTAATATCAGTGCGGGAATTTA
Source organism: Morus notabilis (assembly GCF_000414095.1). NCBI lineage: Eukaryota > Viridiplantae > Streptophyta > Magnoliopsida > Rosales > Moraceae > Morus > Morus notabilis. The sequence goes on from NW_010357682.1 coordinate 525,139, forward strand.
TAACAAATTTGGATATTATGAGGAGACACTGAACTTACTTTCTCTACTTGAGGAACCTGACAGTGTATCTTGGAACATAATGATGGCAGCTTGTGCTCACAATGATTATTACGAAGAGGTCTTTGAGCTTTTTAAGCAAATGACTATGCTTGATATCTATCCCGACAATTATACATTTGTCAGTCTTTTAAGTGTATGTGCTACACGTTGCAACCTTGCTTTGGGAAGTTCTGTTCATGGTCTTATCATAAAGACATATTTTAATTGTTGCGACACATTTCTCTGCAATGTGTTAATGGACATGTATGGAAAATGCGGGGACATTGCATGTGCAGTGAAGGTTTTTAATGACACGACAAATAGAAACCTCATCACATGGACAACTCTAATTTCGGCTCTTGGTCTTAATGGTTATGCTCAGGAGGCATTAGAACGGTTCAGAGAAATGGAGTTACTGGGGTTTATGCCTGATAGGGTAGCCCTTAATGCTGTGCTTACGGCATGCAGACACGGTAGCTTAGTAAGCGAGGGGATCGAATATTTTAGGCGAATGACGATGAGTTATGGGGTTGAACCAGAGATGCAACATTATCAGAACGTGGTGGACTTACTAGCTAAAAGTGGGCATGCAAGGGAGGTAGAGAAAGTAATTGCCAGCATGCCTTTCCCACCAAATGCCATGATATGGCGTAGTTTCCTTGAAGGCAGCAAGAGACATGAAACTGCCGTTATCTAGCCACTGGCCATTTAGATACGATCCAATTTAAGATAACCTCTAGATGTTTGCCTATAGCACATGTTTGTTGACATCCAAGCTTAAATTGTCAAAAATTTATTGAAAAAGGTTTAAGGGAACAGAAGAGGTGGAATCATTTTGCTTATTTTTCGGTTTTACAGCAGGTTAAGGTCATCCGTCACATGCAATTTGATTTATGAGGTACTCTATAGGCTTATTTTGTGATACTGCTTAGTGCTTAGTAAATCCGAACCAAGACAATTTTATTTAAATTTTAAAGTCATCCAACAAATTGATTGATTTGTTAATGCAGGAATTGGATTTTTCACATCTCTTCCCTTTGTATCCTTTGTTGGTGTTTTCGTTTCATCATGATGGATGCTGCTGTTTTCTCACTTGGAGGATGGTTTATAAAGAGAATGCCCTTCTTTAAGCATATATATTCAGCATCCAACAAATAAGTGCTGCAATTTCTCCAGGTAAATATTCTTATTTCCATATTTGATTGGCGGATAAATACATGATATTGGATGGAGGGATAATGAAACTTAAGAATATTTCTATGCATGGCCTCTTCCTCGGGTGTAGTTAGCGGCTATTATATATTACGATTGTCTTACGACTACTTTATTTAATGAAGTCAAAAGCACTCCACGAGTTTTCTTAATACCTCGGAATTTCTGAACTCTCACAGCTGAAAATTCCAATTAGCTACCTCTTGTCTGGGAGAGGACTTAGTTGATCTAGTTATATGTCAAAATAAAGAACTTCGGGGAAAGTAGATCTGCGTCATCTCAGACGGAAATTTAGGAGAGAAATTGCTGAATCTGGAGATTTTCCTGAACAACAGTCCTTCATCCACCTCCATTGAAATGCGTAAAATATTTTGTTTGTGGAATATAGAATCCCCGCAGAGAAAATTCCCCCTAGCCTTCCTTTCTTTCTTCTTTTTAGTCAAATTTTCATCTTCAAGGTTAATGTTGGTTTGATATGTAGATACCATCGTGATATTTTACCTTCTAGATAATTTAACAGTGCAAGTATGTTCAAATTCCTAAAAACCGGCAGTGTGCCTTACTTTTGTTGCAGACAAAAATACGACAGCACTCGAAGAAGTTGCAATTATTCGTCACCCAACAGTTGGTGAATATGCTTTTTGGTTGTATAACATCCACTGTCACCCTGTAGGTACTGGTTTTTCCCTCTTTTTTTTTTTTTTTTTTTTTTTTTTTTTTGGGTTTTGTTGTTTGTTTTTGTTTTTGTGTGTTTTTCCCCCTCTTTGGTGATAACCGTTTTGCATTTCAATCCTTCAAGTTCTTGTTTATGGTATTTTATCTTCCTACACTTTGCTGTACCAACTTTTGGTTGATATCTTGTGCACACTAATTACAAAAAAGAAGAAAGAAAAGATATAATTGTATTATTCCATGTTGCAAGTCTTAAAAAAATGATTACTATTTTGTTGAACCTTCGATTATTCCATCTGTATGGGTTGCTTGGATAACAAGTTAGATTGATGTTGAAGTACTACGCAAATAATGAAATAGAAAACTCCTTTCAAATAATGGCTCATCCGAATTGCAAACATTAACAGGCTAATAAAACCTTATTTTACTAGGAGTTCTAACTAAATAAAAGAAGGAACAAACTTAAAGTCCTACTATTCAAAAATGATTTTTCAAACTTAAGTCCTATTATAAAAAAATATTTTTCAATGATAGTACTGATTCTTATCATTTTCTGTTAGAAATTATAGCAATTAATGAACCATAATGGTAGTGTATTCTATGATTACTTGACTTAAACCAGTGTCATTCATAACATACTTTTATTAGTATAATGAACATAATTAACCAAAAACAAAATTACAATACATAAAATAGAATCCTAATAACACAATGATAGTTCCATGTCCAACATTTCCTCAACAGAGGAAAGATTTGGTTTTCACCAGCGGATTTCCCTTTTTACTTCTAATTAGAACCTCCTTTGCTTCTTGAAAGTATTATCAGGCCCCATATTGTTTTCAGCTTTTGCCCCGGACGAGTCAACCTCCATATGGTCTTCGAAACCTTGTTGATATTTCTGAGTTGTCGGAAATCTTTCCCTTTTCCTACCAGATACAGCGCTGTCCGCAGAGCCTTGCAGGAGGTCTGGGTGCTGTGAGCTTGTTTGTTGGCTTTCTTGACGTATCAACATATGAGGCAGGTATTGAAAAAACCCGAGCTGAACACCATCATCGATGCACTGTGGAGGCTCTGTGTGGTTGATTCCTATCGGAGATGACCCTATCGGCAGAATCATGGTGTCTTCTTGATGCTGCTGTAGCTTTAGTATAAAAACTTAGAACCGAATCTGAAACTAGACTTAAGTCGCTTAACGTTCATGGTTTGCTCTGGAAAAAAAAAAAAAA